>NC_136009.1:28406927-28554427 GCF_048128805.1 Centroberyx gerrardi
CCTTGGTCTAACTGGGCCAAACCTGGTCTAATGGGGATAAACCTGGTCTAACTAGGATAAACCATGGTCTAAGTGGGATAAACCTGCTGTGACTGGGCCAAACCTGGTCTAATTGGGCCAAACATTGGTCTAACTGGGCCAAACCTGGTCTACCTGGTATAAACCTGGTGTAACTGGGATAAACCTGGTCTACCTGGTGTAAACCTGGTGTAACTGGGATAAACCTGGTCTACCTGGTGTAAATCTGGTCTAGCTGGGATCAACCTGGTCTAGCTGGGACAAACCAGGCCACAACAGGCCAAAGCTGCCACAAGCTGTGACATCAAGGATTAACATGATCTGATCCCAAATCTAAGAGTCCCTGCATGGTTTAAAAGGTTTACTCCTTCAGTTTCAATAAGCAGCGGTGTTTAATCAATATGTTTTTGACAAAGTGAGTGATTGTGAGACGAATAATAAAACTCATTGTTTTGCTGTTCTCTCTCTCTGTGACTCTGCAGCTGAAAGTCTCCCAGTGCAGATTTGTTTTCGCTCTGCACACAATGTAACATGCAGAGTAGATAAATATAAAGGCTGCCAATCTTCTCAGCGATGGTCTCAATTGTTTACAGTAATTATATTAATGTCTGAAAATTAATGTATTAATGATTAATTGACATTAAAACGCTACACATAACACCTTTTAAACGGCATCAAAAGGCTGCCTGAGAGAAAGAGCTATATGGATGGTATTTACACATTATGTAGATAACAGCCTGTTTCCCAGCCAAGTCAAATACACCGTCCCATTTAAATGTGAAAGCGGTGGTGCCAAAGCCCCTTCCTTGGCACCTCCAGCCTCACAGCCAGGCTGCTTTCCCAGGCCCAAAGTGCAAATTGGATTAGCAACTAAGATGACATGTGAAAGTGTCCATGAGGAAGTGGGTGCTACAGTGCTTCATTTCAAACGAGCAGCGATGAAAACTGAGATGTTCTCCAATATGCTCTGAATGTATTATCAGCAGCGACCCAGTGACGGAGCGCTGGATTGACTTTGCATATCATCTGGGTCACTGTGTGTGCTGCAAATAATATGCTTCTACTGTGCTTGAATTCAAATCTTAATAACACAGAAGGCTGCTGCGGGTTATAATTTAAGCAAAAAGAAATCTCTGCCTGCTTCTACACTCAGTTTCACCACACTCATGTATCTTGCTTGGGACAAAGCTTGGGGTTTGTGTTATTTTTAAATAACAAAATATTCCTGCTGTCGGATGGAAACCTATCTCGTCAACTTTTCAGGAACTAAGAAAAACAGCCTTGTTTTCAGCTGGATGGCCATGCATTTTTTTATGCATCCAATTGATTTTAAAAGGTTTTCACCAGTCCAAGGGTTTACAGTTTTCTCATCCTATAGAGGAGCGTGTGATGCTTCAACTGAAGCTGAAAATTGGACTTACAGGGTTTTCACCCAGCAGCAATGATATAATTACTTTAACTATGAATCCTCAATATGTGTATTATTGACATATGAAGAGTTAATTTCCAAACCGCCATACATCTGTTTTCATCCTGAAGCTTATCATCCAACATCTCTAAAATACAGATGATGTGGTCTAAAAAAAAGAGTTGTAATTTCTTGATAATTCATAATGGAACATAATTATTCGGGTTGAAAAGGATGGAAGAGTCACATGTATGTTGATTGTTGAATAAGACAGAAAGTCTGAAAATACGTCGTCATGTACAATGTTTACCATCATTAATCCACAGCGAGGGTTTTACAGGCAGCAGTCAGTCCAGCAGTGATCTCTGCCCTTTGAGAAATACTCTCCAGATCCAACATGAGATCCAAGCTTCATGTATTTCCCCCTGTGGCCTTTGACAATGCGTCTCACGAGCATGTGATCTTGACATTTCCCCGGAGCTCAGCTCGCAGCGCAGAAACACGTCCATCTTTTAATGTCAGATGTGGACGTAAAATCTTGTTTTTCTCAAAGCAAGTGGAAGAAAATCTCCATTGTGGTGAAGTCCTCCATCTCTCTCTACAGCTGCAGACGGATTTGATGCGTTTCTGCCTGAATGCACACAGTCACTCAGTGGTGAACGCACACATGTAGAGTGATATGTACAGTCTGTCTGTAGTATGTCTGGCTGTCTGTAGCACATGCGTGTTTCCCTGCACCATGTGTGTCAGCAGGCACTGTGTCAGTAGGATGGTTGTTGATAGTTTCACTCATTTGAGATGTGTGACAAAATCTTGAAATTAGGAAAATCACTCCACATGTTTGAAGATAATGTCAAGTTTAGAAAAGCATGCATACCTCCAGTAAAGAAACATATATTTTAGAGTAATAAGCCATTACATTTTCATATAAATAAATGTCTGTTTGCTATCCAGTTCATAAATCTTCTCCTCTGTCTGTTCTAAACAGCCGGTGTCTGGTAGCTCTTTCCTGGGAAAAATCCTCTGCCGCACAGGAAGTGATGCGTTTTCGGTTTGTTTGGAATAAACAGAAGAAGAAGAACTGGGTAGTTAGCATGAGCAGTGATAGCCACCATGGCTGAACAGACAAAGAAAAGAGAAACTCAAACTGCAGCAACAGAAAATCCAAGCTCCGCCCACACTGTTTGATTGACAGGTGATCTGTGGGACGTGCAGAGCAGAAACATCACAGCGATGAGGCTGAGCGACAAAGATGGAGACCGAATAAAAAAGTGAATCTTGCGGATTGCAACTTTAACGGGAAATACAAGACTAAATTCCATGTTAAGATGTGAGATATTTTCTGCAGTGCGGGCGGAGCGTTTGTTCTTGTAAAACAGGGTGAGGGTTTTTCCCTGAACTCTGGAGCGATGGATCCCTGTGGGCAGCGGGCAGCTTTGACACAACAGCCGGAGGGAAAAGAGAAACGGTGTGTGTGATCCTGAAGATCCTCGTCCCCCCCCGGAGACCTTCAGCAGAGAGAGACAAGCCGCTACGAGCCTTTACCACACCTCCTGTACTTTAACAGAAACACACTGGGAGGCGGAGTTCACTGAGTCCCATCCAAGCCGCGCATCATTACACTGCAAAACAACAACGTACATCTCACCAAGTCACTTCTTCAAGCTTGCATTTACTCTGTTTTTTGTCAAAACAACTGAAACAATCACCAGGGGAATGAGATCGTTTCTCTTGTTTCCAAGTCCAAGTCCGAGTTACATAGGACTTCGCAACTTCTAGGACTGAATACAAGATCAAATAACTTAAAAGTTAAAAGGGAACGTTATTGGACTGCAGAATAAATACACATGAAAGATGCAGCTTTTGTCTTACCAGTTCTTACTTGTATAAGGTATAAAGTTGTATAAGGTAAGAACTGAGTATATTAGGGCTCAGATCATGTTATGTGAAGCCAGAAGAATATCTGGAATATTTATCCACTTGCATTCTAGCTAAGTGGGTCTTCCCAAAAAACGGTGCTGTTTAATTAATGAGCAGAACAAGGAGACTATTAAAATATTAACAGCAGCTCCACTAAGTTCACATACAATATTCTGACAGCACTGGAGAATAACAAAAAAACAACTGTATTCCCCTTTGCAAAAATGACAAATGTGCTTTTTATAGCAGCAAAACAACAGAGCAACTGAATCTGAACTTCAAGAACCCTGGACAGCCACAGACTTGAGGATAATAGTGTCAGTAAACTGCACACAGCAGCCGGCCGGTCTGTGATGCTCAAAGGAAACCGAAGAGACAAGCGAGGACAAAGATCAACCTGATCTCACACAAATTCATGAAATGAACTCGACTTGTTAACACCAGATTACGTGTTGGTGGCACATAAAGTGTTAAAACTGCAGTTTTCCCAGCATGAGACGGTTCCATGAAGGAGACACGACGCTAACCAGGCAGTAGAGTCTCAGTGCAGCAGCAGTCATTTTTTTTGTGAAAGTTTTTCTTATTTAACCGACCAAAGTCTTTCCCAAACCTTAACCAAGTTGTTTTACTTTCTTAACCGTTAGCCAACCTTTAGCTGAAAATGTCGTGTCCAGTTCACGTTTTTGTCACAGAATCCAATTAGTGGTGGAGGAACATAATTTCCACGTAATTCGTGTCCACAGCATTTCGGAGTTTGTGCTCATTTCACAACTTTTTATGAGATCATGTTGGAAAAGATCTAATGTTGGTGAGTCCAGCTGTCTCTGAACTGGATTCGTCACTTCCTGTGTGGAGAGGATTTCATTTGGGAAAATAGGTTGAATCTACAACATGTGAATTACTGCTGTGATTTCAGCTGATTAGATGGGTATATTTCACATACAAATCTTGCCTTGTGCAGCTTGAAACTCCAAAACAGCAAAAGCATTCATCAGTACACAGTGTATGATGTTACTGTCCCTTCATATAATCCGATCCTTTCAGATCAGATTGAAACCACACTTGTCGGCGGTTTGAAATGCGATTCAGATTGCATCTCTGGAAATGCAGCAACATCTGAAATCTGACCGCTCAGATCAGATTTCAGGTGTTTTTCCCCGTCACTCCCCGTATTTGACATCACACGTTGCCACAAGAAGAGGAGAGGACAACAAACATGGAGGAGAGCCGGCGAGGGAACAGATGAAGAGGTTTCCTGCCTCAACAACATGTCAGATACCAAGACACAGTGAAAACAGATGGAACAAGCAACAGAGAAACTTGTTACTGGCAAGGGTGGAAGTAACTAATTACATTTACTCCAGTTACTGCAACTGAGTAGCTTTTTTGTGTCATTTTTAAAGTCAGTAATTTTACTTTTACTTACTTATTGTCCTTCAGTCCATTTTAAATCCCATCCATCACAGAACAGATTGTGTCTCTCCATCAGCAGCAGAAACTGGATCAACGTAAACTGACAAACTGTGGATCCATTCACAGTGAGAAGAGGAATCTGACTTTACTTTGTTTCTGCACTTTATTTTGTCATTTCTAATGTTTCCAGTGAAAAGAATCTAGTTTGAACTCTGACCTCTCTCCTTTTAGAATCACATGGAAAAGATCACAGCTAACAACGTTCTCTGTTCTAAAGAGGAACTCAGGAACTTTTACTCTGAGGACATTTTAAATCAGACACTTTTTACTTTTACTGCAGTAGATTTTTACACGAGTACTTTGAAACGGCATCTTTACTTCTTTGATTTGATGCATTTCCAGTTGAAACAGGTTGTTGGGGGCGGGACATAATGCAGTGAGGGATCATTCAAAAGTCTAAACCAATGGAATATGAGTGAGGGAGAGAAAGGCAATTTTATTGGATGGGAGGGGTGCGGAGGGGCGGGACTCTTCAAAAATCTGATGGTTTTATTGGCTAGAAATGTATATTTACAACCTACTGGTGCAGCAGTACTGCGGTTGCTCGTAAATTACAATGTGGACTTCTTAAAGATCAGATTTGAAAAGCGAGTCGGATTTCCCTGCCGTCTGAACACAGCGCTTCACTTTCTGAATCCAACGAGACACCAAATGATTAGGGATTATCTGGTGGGTTACCATTTAAAGTTTTCTCCACATTTCCACTCTGTTTTCAATTCCATGCTATTATGGCCCGGGACTTCTTCTATTATTCATAAATTCTGCATCTCTGGACGTCCGATAAAAACAGTTTTGCAGTGCAGATACACAGAGGAGAAGGGCTCGAGGGGGAATTTACCGCTAGATTCACATCTAAACCATGGATTTCAGATCATTGGTGAACCACATATAAACATCTACTTTGTATTATCCTGTCACAATGTTTGCTATGCCAACTTTTACATATTTGACAGCCTCTTGAATATTAATAATTGATGCTAACAGGAATTGAACTTTTGTTTTCATTTAGAGGAATATATCCTCCTTCCAAAATATGGTATAAAGACGTTCTGTGCCCAAAATTAGAATGGATTAGCTCTTTGTTAGTATTTCTGAACAGACTCAGGATTTAACTTTTCTCTAGTTTTCAGTTTTTGTGTCATCTAAGTTTAAGTTTATTTAACAGGGATCAACTGGGCTGGAAACTCCTCTCATTATTTATGAATATTGAATCTCTGCTGTCTGCTATTGATTATATTCCCCTCTCCAAACACTCAGCAGCACTGTCCCAAGAGAGAACACTACAGCCCTTAACTAGTGGAGCCTCACTTTCTTTTTCTTTCCGGTGTTTGTCCCTTTAATTACAGTGGGTATTGATAGACGCTGACCCCATTTACACCTGGTATTGAAAAGCGATCTGTATCTGGATGTCTTATCTGGGTAAGGGGAAAAAGTTAAAGCAAGGTGTAAATGTACACAGCACACACTGCGATGGGACTGTGTTCGGATCTGCCAGGTGGAGGTGAAAATCCCCCCCCGCCCCCGCTGTAGAAACATCACGACTGACTCTGAAGTTTGCCTTCCAGTATTTTAACAGCGTCACTAAACTCCAGCATGATGCTCCCATAAGTCACCGCTCCTTTCCCTCGTCCAGAGTGAAGGAGTCGCTGCAGCTGCAAACACTAGTGGAGCAAAAAACAATCTGTTGTCATTTTTGTTGCCTCCTGCGAAAAAGCTTTTCAGCCTCAAATGAAAAGTAAATCCAGGCTGTGCAGCGTCACACCTAATGACCTGACACCCGCCATGTTTGTTTTGTTGACAGTGTCTCCTCCCCACCTGCTGCCCGCTCCGCACAGCGCGCACCAAAACAATCTGATCACAATGTGGACAGAATGCACAGAAATACCAGGTTTAAATGCAAAGTGGCGTGATCGGACTGATCGTTATCAGTCGTTCAATGTCGATTGAAGCTTAGCATTATTCCCATGCAGCCGCCAAAAAGAATAAATGAAGACCAAGACACAAACAAGATCCAATGCAGCAAGTTTCAAATTAAAACTCTAAATCTGCTCTTGTCTCTTTATTGAATGTTTCACACCTGATTCTGTACATGAAATAGAGGATATTTCTATGAAAAATGCACATTAATTACTTTGTTCAGTAAGTTATTCTTGGTAATTTTTGTTTACCAGCCCTTAAAGTGAGTTGATTTCAGACACTGACTCAACTCAAATCAAACCAAAGAAAGAACAAGTTTTGATGCCGAACACCTGAAAACTAACAAGGTGGTTATCGATGACATTTTCACCATGACAGCTGAATATAGACGAGGCTAGTTCAATTTTTCCGAGTACCTGCTATTTTTTCAAAAGGATAACAGTCCCTGTAAAAAAAAAAAAAACCCGACAGTAATCTCATTAAATGCTGACCCCAGAGGAGAGAGCCAAGTGATGCTGGCTGGCGCCCGGCGCTATGAATAGATTACCGCTGGGAGGTAATCCTGTCTGAAATCATCCTCAATGTGAAGAGTAAGCCGAAAATCACTCTCACTCTAAGCCTAAAACCTCTCTCAATATGTTCTCATACTGAAACAGGACAAATGTTGTTGCGTATCGCATTCACTTTAACCTCCGGTGTGAATAGGGAGGAAATCACCCACATGATGTCTGACCGCCCCAAATCTCCTCAAGAATAGGAAGCCAAAGTGCTGTTTCATGTGCAAAGCAAAAAAACCTCCAAACTGGGTCAAAACATGACAGGTAGCCGTCGCTAGCAACTTTTGCACATAAAAATGGTGCTCATCGGAATCAAGGGGAGAGTCCATTTGAAAGAACAGAAAACTAAGGAGCTCTTTTTTGTGCAAAAGTTTAAAAAAAAATTTATTACTCCTGAGACGACCAAGCTAGCGGACCGGCGGCCAATTCTAGACCCCCTCCGCTAAATCAGACACACACACACACATATACACACACTCCTTTGATATAAACTTCAATTTTTAGCTTTTTAAATATGTATGATTTCACGTCGCTTGCCTTTCGGCAGGAAACTCTTCATAAAAATTGGTGCTAAAAAAAACGGAAACCGCATCAAAGAGTGTGTGTCCGGGACTGACCGCCGGTACGTTACGTAAAAAAACACAGGAGGCTCTGAATCTACTCACTCTGCTTTTTATACAAGGGAGGACAAATACAGACGGGATGGGTTCCTGCACTTCAAATACTCCTGTGTGCCTAGAATGATCGTGTATGAGAGCAAAGTGCTGGGGAATGGAAATAAGGAGGAGAGGTTGAAGAGATGTTTGTTTACAGGACAGCAGAGCAAGCTGATGCTGATCCCTGCAGTAATAATCTGAGTCATGTGTCCGGTCAGTCGGGGGGGTTTCCACCTCCTCCCTCACACTACATCACACTCTGCATGTGTGAAAATCAAACTGACTTCTGAGTGTTGTGATGATTAAACTGCAAAAAACAAACAAACATGTGAAGCCACAGTGACACAAGTAAGTAAGAGTGATTGCTCTTCCAGCAATACTTCGGAAACACAGTGGAAAGGTTTCATTTCATTTCATTTTTGTATCTGGTTTGTTTATGTTCACACTGCCCAATTACAAGCCAATCAGGGCTTGGAAACAAAAGTCACACGACTCACAAGTAGCTTGTTTACTGGACAGAGCTCTAACATGTCATCCTGCAGGTTAGAGAGTCAAAACAAATCTGATTCTAGTTCATGTAACTTTGTCTCAACATGAGATAAAGTCTGTCTCTTCTTCTGTGGTGTTCATACCAGTTAAGAACACATGAAGAAACAGCTGAATATGAGCATCAGACTTCATTTTGTTCTGCTAGGCTTTCCAAGCATGAGGAACCGCATCCGTCTTCTTCTACCCATAATCCCTTGTGTTTTGGGGTGGTTTCCTGTGGTCGGTTGGATTAACGAACCGCACCGCACTTCTCTTGTTAGAAGACTGAGACTCAAGAGTTCAAATGGCATTGTTTTCATCTAGACAAGTGTGAACGCAGCCTCCGTCAGCTCCTCACACGGTGCGGGTCATTATGCTGTAAGGTCGTCAGGTGTTTTTCCCAGGAGACCTCATAGGAAAGGTTTCAGGGTCAGGAGGACTCACTGCACCGTCCGTTAAGAATGAGCTGATGCGTTTGACCCGATCAATAGGCCTCGCCCTTTGACCTCTTCACCCAGTCTCAGCCACACCCACAGAGAATTACCTCAGCAACAGGAGGGAAGGTCAGCCAACGAGAATAACGTCATGGAGGGAAGGATGGATGGGGGTGGGAGGCCTGAAGTCAAGCAAGGAAATCGCTGTTTTTCTTCTGTTGTTTTTTTCTTTAACGTTCATTTATCCAGGATGTGTTACCATGCATGCCCTTTTTCCAGCCCCACCCAGCTTCATATTCATTCAGTTACACACTTTCACACTGGGAGTTGCCCAGTGCAAGTTTGCTGCCTTGCTCAAGGGCACTTCAGCAGCAGTAGTTTTTGTAGGGGAGAGCATTCTCTTTCTCTTTCACTTTCCCCACCCAGGCGGTCTGGGATTTGAACCGGCGACCTTCTGGTCAAGCCTCTAGGTTTTACAGGTAATCAAGTCAAGTTTATTTGTAGAGCACTTTCAACCAAATGTTTGTCACAAAGTACAGAAAACAATTAACTTGACTTGACATACAGACAGTGGACAGTTGTGTATGTTTTTTTCAAATGGCCAATATCATTTTGGAACGATGTCTGCAATCTGAGTTTGGAATTTAGAAAGACACTGAATGTATGCTAAAGTGCTAGCATGGAACCGACTATCACATAGTGTATGCTAAAGTGCTAGCATGGAACCGACTATCACATAGTGTATGCTAAAGTGCTAGCATCGAGTTTACTATCACTCTACATAGTGTATGCTAAAGTGTTAGCATGGAGCCTACTATCACTCAACATAGTGTATGCTAAAGTGTTAGCATGGAACTACTATCACTCTACATAGTGTATGCTAAAGTGTTAGCATGGAGCTACTATCACTCTACATAGTGTATGCTAAAGTGTTAGCATGGAGCCTACTATCACTCAGCATGCGAAACTGTTACCATGAAGCTTACAATCACTCAACATAATATGTGTTAGCATGAAGCACTGGAGCCAACAATCTAGCAGGTATGATGGATGATTTTGGCGTCGATACGTTCTCATCACTTAGAGGCTAAGTCGACCAATGGGACAGTGACCTTGAAAAAACGTTATGTATTCCTTTTAATTAATGGTCAAGAATCTACAACAAAGCATTTTGCATTCTCATTCGCAGAATGAGTACTGGCAGCAATACAATCACTAACAACAAGGTTTTGTCAGCACAGTTTAGTGAAGGGGACACAGAGGAAAGCTTTCATTGAGATAAATGTCTTGCTGCCAGGCCGATAATGGAGGGGAGGGAAGTCAGTGTTGAGTCAGCGTTTGGCAAGAAAAACTAAATGACTTGCAGGTAACTTTGAAGGTCAGTCACTGCCAACACACACATTACACATTTCACATTAGCTACTCCTCTCATCCAGAGAGACTTACAGTGAGTGCAACAATAGAATAAGCTTCAAATCCTAGATCACCAACATTACAAGCAACCAATAGAGAGGAGGTCAAGGGTCAGAGCCAGAGCCCTGATATTAGATGGAGCAGGTATTGCTGTGACTCTAGACTCTAGAGTCACAGCAATAACTGTTCCATCTAATATCCTACCTGATCCCTCTAGAGTCTAGAGGGATCAGGTAGGATACAGAAGTGCTGGGGAAAGAAATGAGAGAAGGGGGAAAAGGTAGAAAACAGAAACACACACACACACACACACACACCTTCTGTTCCTCCTGCAGGCAGTGTTAGGCCTCATCGCATTGTAAAACTACATGAGGTGTGATATATCAAGGCAGGAGACTCTTCTGGCACTGAAACTCCACAAAAGCGTTTAAGAGCCCAAAGCAGTGGAGGGATGAGGAAATGAAGCGCTACAAGGAGCCTTTTTATGGTGCAGAGCCCAGACCAAGACCTGTAACTCTCCCAGACAGACTGTTTCATTTGGTCTCGTCGGCCAAGGCCAGAGGAATAAACCCGGTGACAAACGGTGGCCAAGGCCGGCCGGCCGGCCAAAATCCCCTGCATTGAAGTTTGTCCATGATGGCATCGAGCCGGACACTAAATCAAGCTGAGAGCCCGGGAAGCCTTCATCCCTGTTTTATTTGTGCCTTGAAACAGAAGTTAGCAACCCAAAACGACCGCTGTGTGTTATTGCTTGATCCATATTATTCTTCTGGCTGTAACTTTTTAGCTACCAACGTAAACATTTTGTAGTTGTGTGTCAGTATGTGCTGTGAAACTATAAGTCGACAATATGTCTCTGCACGAATCCATGTGTATTTATCAGAAGTGTGACTAAGTCAGTTTTGCTCAAGTCCCAAGTCAGTCTCAAGTCTTGAGGCACAAGTCTCAAATCAAGTCCCAAGTCTAAATATAGATTACCAAGTCAATCCAAGTCAAGTCCATGTCATTAATGTCAAGTCTCAAGTCTAAATGTAGAACAGCAAGTTAAGTCAGAACAAATCAAGAGTCCAGTATCAATTTAATATCTTAAAGAAAACTAAATATCTAGGACTTTTCAATGCAATATGGTTTTAATAGGATAAAAACTTGGTAAGAGCATCATGAGTTTGATTTCTATAATCAGTTTCAACTTCAATAAATTCAATCATTCCATACAAATTCAGAAAACAGAATTTAAATTCAGTCTGCTGGAACAAATCTCATCACTTTCAATCTAAGTCATTTACACAAACACAAGATCTCAAGTCAAGACTTTAGAAACCTTTTCAAGTCATCAAAGTACAAGTCAGAGTCAAGTCCCAAGTCACCAGAACCCAAGTCAAGTCAAGTCTCAGGTCTTCTCTTCATGCATCAAGTCAAGTGTCAATCTATTATTTAAGCCATATATTCTGTCTATAAAATAAATGTTTAATGGGATTCAGTGGAAACTCCTGGGATTCGGAAACCATACATTTATTCTGCCTATCATCCTCATCACCGCCATAATGAATAATGAATGAGCCATAATGAATGAATGATAATGTGGACGAGAAGCTTTTCCAAGTGTAAGCATTTAAAGTACGATACAAGTATAAAAAAAACCACATAGTGAGCAGGGTGGGACATCGACACCCGCCACCAGACAAACGTTGCCAAATTATACCAGCAAGTGTCTCCTCTAGCAGACACTTTGGCAGGTGACCAGCCGCCCTTCAGAAGCCTGGTTCTGTTACAAAAAGTCATGTTTGGTTGGTTCATTTTTGAGATCCTCCAGCTGCTTTGGCTGACGGATGAAAGTGTTCGTTTCCTGCCCTGATTTCAACTTTCATTCATGCTGGAAGAATAAGAATGAAGAACGATGAAAGCTTTGCATCTATAGTGACGAGCAATTTTTTTGGAAACGCCTGGGAGGTCGCAGGCAGAAACCCATTCAGCGCGCGGCACAAAAAAAAAAAAAAATGTCGCTGGGAAAACTCTGGCATTAAAAAGCTCAAAAAGCTGCGGCTGACGCTATGACCCTTCATTAAATATTAAGAGCCGCTGAGTGCAGTGTCTGGTAACAGCAAGATTGGCCATGATCAACCGTATGAAACCAAGGAGGAGGAAGGGGAGGAGAGGACCGCGTGAGAAGATGAGAGGGAAAAAACAGAAAGGTGAAAGAGGAGGCAGCGAGAGGATGAGGAGGAGGAGGAGGAGAAATGAGAAGAGATAAAAAGGATGGTGGCTTTCCTCCCTCTCTTCCTCCCTTCCCTTCTCTTCCCTTCCCTCCCACGCCAATGATTTTGTACAGAGCTCAGTTAATCTACAGCTCGCCTCGATGGCTTGGCTGCATACAAAGCAAATTTATGCAGAGAGAGAGAGATAAAGAGAGAGAGAGAGAGAGAGGTTGTGGATAGACAGACAGAAAGACAGACAGACATGCAGGTAGGCAAGCCATCATCTGAATGCAAACCAGACACTGAAGGTCACTGCGACTTTAGATAACAGTAACTGTGTCAGAACCAACATGGCCACCGATCATGATGGTAGTATTTGGGTTTTGGGGGGGGGTAGAAATTCTGCCTGGCAACAAGTGACCACAGGCTGCACACTGTCTTTTCACTGGATGGGAAGTTAAAAGCTACAATCTGAAACTTTTCTCCTTGTTAGCCCCGCCCTCCTCACCCTCAATCGGTCAAGTTCCCGCCCCCCCCAACACCTGTCAGTCATCTTGATGATGTCATCTGGGGTAAAGCCTCCACAGCCGATCTGACGCTGATGTTCTGAACGTTTAGCTTCGCTCTTCTTTCTTTTCTTCCTGCTCTCCTCCATTGTTGTTGTTGTTGTTGTTGCTGTGACTTTCTGCTCAGCGGCCACGCCCACAAGACCCGCCCACAGGAAATGGTTTACGTCCCCCAAAACCTCCCAACATCACTGAAAAGCCAGGGGGGGATTTAGACCTGAACACACAACTTGTATTCCTGTATTCCCTAAGCCTACAATTACTAAACCTGTAGGCTAGCGACCCATTGTTATCCTGCTAACCTCTTTGCTCAAGTGGTTCATGCTGGGAACAAGTAATTCTCTCACTTAGCACCTATTTGCATTTTAAGACTTAGTGCTTATTTCACGAAATTTCAGGAGATCAGGCCGGACTGTCCTGTTACCCAAAAGTCAAAATACAGCAAAACTGCAAAAAAATACAAAATACTGCAAAAAGACAAAAACCTGTTTTAATTTCCGGATGGACAAACGCTGTAAAAAGTCTGATCCGGTTTGCGTCAGTCAGCGAGAGCGTTGGTAGCGTTGGAAAGTCATCCATCTGGCAATTTTACAAAATATCTGATACAGATCATGCTATTTCACTACGTAATGCCATGCACTTACAGTGGCAACAGGTGAGTAAGCACCTCAGTCATCAAGCACACACTAACATGTAATCACTGTTTGGATAAAACCTATGATTTATTTCCACATGGATATATAGGCAGCCATAAGAACGATCTGTTAAACACAGTAGTGCAGTATTGGAATTTTACTATTTCTGCTTGCTGTGCTGTTTTACATTCTGTGCCGTTTTTAGCAGAAAGTATCGCTAAAATGCATCAATTCAATCAATGATGGGATCGATTATCAGCCGATCACACTGTTAAAAAAATCAGCAATCAGAATGAGACCCAGAAAACCTGATCGGTGCATCCGTAAAGGTGTCTTAAAGCTAAATGCCTGAAATGTAAAAATGTAAATGAGGGCACAGAGCCGAAGCACGCGGCGCCTTTCAAGTCTCTGACAGATATGAAAACGGGCTCGGTTGTGATTGGCTGGCAGCGTGAAACTGGTTGAACAGCTAAACCATTTTTCTGTTAAAATGCGCAAAACATTTTTCAATTTTGGTTAATCTGGGCGTGCTGAAGGCAAGATTGCAAATGCATGCATGTAGTCTTTTCATGAAATCCAAACTTGGCCTTTTTTCCTCTATCTCCTCTGTGCAGCCGGCGCTCCAGGTAAGCCGGGTTTGACCTTGAAAGAGGAAAATGCAGCAAGCTTGAAGAATGGCTAATCGCTGGGTATGAAGCTCCCACTGTGTGTGTGTGTGTGTGTGTGTATGAGTGTGTGTGTGTGAGCAGCATTGACATGAGCGTGAATAGAGAGATAAATGAAGAGAGAGAAGATACAGCGCTATTGACTCCTTGTAATGCTTTTAGCTTCACTAGAACACTAACACCCATACACACTCATTAACATACACACACAAACCCATGTATGTACAAAGCCATGCACACACTTCACACACAGACACACACACTCCCTCTCCCCAGAACAACCTAATCTGTTATTTACTGACGCCTCTGTTCATTTAACAGCGAGTAAAAAGACCAAACGACTTCTGTACAAAGGCAGACATCAATACAGCAGTCACTGGAAAATGAGAATAAGGTCTGTTCGGGGTCTTTTCAGGGTCCAAGTGGAAAAAAAAAAACCAGCAGGTCAATATAAGCTTATTGTTTAGAGAGCGAGAAGATGGGATGTGATAGTATTGGTCTGTAAGTTTTAAAGGAAACGCAGCGGTCAATACTGGAGCCTTCTGCAGGGCAAAGACAAAGGATGTGGGGCAAACAGGAGCAGAGAGGCTCGAACAGACGGAGCCGGATCGATGGAGGCTATTCTGAGACTGACAGAGCAAGGAAAACCTGGAGCTGGAGGGGGACCAGGAGGACGAGGGAGAGGAGCCGCATCAGGCCCGGACACGGGTCTTTAACGGGGCGATTCAGTGCCGCTCCTTGTCCCGGGGGAAACCAGGAAACAGCATTCACAGAAACTGACAGACTTGTTATTTTATCTTTTATCAGAATTATCTTGGACTGGCAGATAATTTAACCGGTTTCAACAAATTTGACTTTTTTTTCAGGAGAATATAACTTGCTTCAGGACATTTACTTTGTAAAAGTGAAATTGTCTTGGAGAAAGTTTCTTGTTTCAACAAATCATCATAAAACAATGAAGAAAATCTTGTCATATTGGCATGAATCAAGTGAAATTTATAGAAACCAGCAAGATTATCTGCCAGTGCAGTGAGATAATTTGACTAAAAATAACATGAAATAAGCTGATAGGTCTGAGACAAGATGAAATCACTGGACAGCTTGTCATTTTTTGCAGTGTAAAAGCAGAGTGAGAAAATACCACAAACCAAAAGCCAAATGCTGGGACATTTTGTCAACTCTAGCAGCCGCTTTGGCAGGTAAACAACCATCATTTGAAGCCATATTCTATTATAAATAAAATGTCTATTCTAAACAGGTCTGCATGATTGGAGTGAGTGAAACTACACTGACTTTCAAAACTCCACCTGTCAACACCAAAGTGCTGCGGCAGCACAGTGTTGAACTGAGAGAATCGCTGAACAAAATATTTTATTCATACTTTGACTTAGAAAATCAGTGAGCTGCTTCCTGGTTTGTGAATGTAAAGCGGACAAACCTAGAGCTGGATCATGGTTGTGTGACTTCTACCGTACTGCCTGGTGTACGAGCGCACACTGGATTTCCCTTAGGACTCTGTTCCGCCTAAACAGTGCATACCGTAATTCCTCTAAGCGCTGCGCATTAAGAAAAGCGTTACATAACAACAAATGAGCAAACGAGCCAATGAACCAGCAAACACACAGAACTGCTCCTGAGAGTCAAATCTTGATCCCCAAATCATGTTGTCTGGAAAAAATAGAAATTGGCTGGTAAGTTAGTGTACTCTAGCAGCCACTTTGGCAGGTAACCGGTCCTGATTTGGAGGTCTTGATTACTGTGTTTCTCAAAAGTAAGACCACAAGTCCCATGAACCCCCGTCGCTTCCTATCGCAAATAGGAAACAATATGAAAACATAAATATCACCAAAGTTGGAGTCGCAAGGTTTTCACACGATATACAGTATACTTGCTGTGTAGTGGAAGCTTCATCTTAATGACCAGAATGGGTTTCGTTCAAACTGAACGTTTATTCTCCAACATGCTGCAGTTTTACAGAAAGGGGAGAAACAGCGGACCTTGCATCCGACATCTTGAACACACATAAGCTAGCGAGCGTAGAGCAGCTATTTCCTTGAAACTTCAAAATAAAAGCATCTCTGTCTGTAGCTTGAAACAAGGTATTTCAAAGTAAATAAATCCATAGTAACATTGAATAATTACCATTGCCAGATTTCTCATGACGTGTCACATTTACTGTAAATACTATAACTGTAAATACTGTATATAGTACATCTTTTACATTTCTTGATATACAGTTTAAACTAAACATTAATTGCCTTATTTAATTACTTAAATCAAACAATTCACAACAATACTGTACATTCAGTGTTTTGGCACTATGTGGTAACATTGGGACCTGTTATGCCCATTATGAAAAAACAGATGGTGGAGAAAGGTTATGATGTCAGAAAAGGCCATACTTGTCTAAATTCTTGTTTTTAAAGGGCCAATACGTAAGGTTTTTTTACTGTACAAAATGCAAAAAAGCACAAAATGACCATAATATATCTGTGTTTTACAAGCGATTACTTGGACACCTGCTGAGGTTTCTGGCTTTCAGAACTCACTTTCTGGCCTGAAATCTGTTTTGGAACAAAAACTCCCCCCATTGGAGTTTAAAGACTCTCCCAATCCCCTGATGTGTTTTGGTGTTGACTGTTTCTTGGACTTCTTTGCTGTGGTACGAGGGTTTAGGATAGCTTCCCTTAGGAAAACTAATGAAGTAGATCTCCTCTTCCTCCTCTCTCCTCTCATGTACATAGTATGGATATAATATGTTCAAAACAGCCTTAACCAAACATAATTAACAAGAGCGGATTAGCATTGCTTGAGTCCAGGATGTTAAATTACACAGGAGTGCAGCGTGAGCCGGCCTAATCCTCGCTCCGCCCGCCTGTCCACTCCGCTCCACGCACCCAACCCGGACTTCTGGGAAAATAACGACACGTCTTGCATGTCACAGCGGGGGAATTAAGACGCCGCATGTAAAGCTCTGATCTCAAAGCGTTTTCAAGTCCGCTAATGCCAACATGCGAGCGCACCATAAAGCTATAATAATCCCTCCCACCCACAGAGTTTCCAGCTAGCTAATACTTATAATAATGACATGAGCTAATACTTAACACAGCGCGAGCGCTAGGTAATTAATACACTCATCGGCGCCCTTCAAACGACACACATCACACATTTATGGAGAAATTTCACTTCGCATCATAACATAATGGATAGCTCTCTGTCAATGCAAAATGCAAAATTCGTGTAAGTTTAGTGTTAAATTTAGTGTTATCCAAATTTAGTGTTAGTGTTATTCAAAAATGACTGTAAGCACAAAATTAAAACAAATTTATGGTTCTTTTGAAATGATAAATGGCAACTTAAGTCTTTGGTTGACAAAAATAATCCTTTACAGACTCAATGCTTTGTTTTTTAATTTGTTTTTTAATTACTTTTGGTCCGAAATGTATATGGAAATGAACACTTCAATAATCGTAGTTGGCAACCAAAGGAAAAAATCCATCCTCAGATAATCGTACTTCGACATCAGTTTGTGAAGTGTTGTAATTCACTTTTTTGTTGTAACCACTTTCCCTCAGTCTGCCTCGTCTACTTCTACTTCAGCTAGTGATTTCCTACGTTTCCCAGAATGCCTTTCAACAATCCCCAGAAAAGAGGGCTTTCAATCCAAGGTGGCTGTCTGGACATACAAATAGTTTAGAAGTGTGATCATTCAGCGGCGGGTTATACGTTGTGTGCTGGAAATATCTGGAGGTGACGTCACCTCGTCTACGATTGGCCGGTTATCCACCAAGAAGAAAAATACAACAAACTACTGAATTAACCCAGAAATGCAAAGTACATCACCAATCTTTGATTGACAAAAATAATCTTTTATAGACTCGATTCTTTGTTTTTTTAGCTACAGAATGAGAAATTTAATTACTTTCATTCCAAAATGTGTATACAATATCGCCACGTCGAAATAAACCCTTCAGTCATTGTTCTTAGTGATGAAAGCGGGTCTTTTTTCTGACTTGGATTCAGCAGTTTCCAGTCTGGAAGGCAGGCGAGCAGCAGCCTTTCCTCCTAATACCTTTTCCATGGTGGCTTGTCAGAAACCAGGCTCAGGCAGGAGAAGTTGGGCAGCTTTGGATGATATTATTACTAATCATATCCAAATCCCAGGCAGCTGTTTCTGTAATGCATTTACCAGCCCACAGGATCTGATGCAACCGTCTCTTATGATATTAACGCAGGGCGGGCACCTATGTAGAAACCTGGCTGGGATGTTTAGGAGAGTTTATTCCAGTTTATTAACCTCTGTATTCAACTATGGAAAAGCATTCAGCATACATTATGTGTTAGGGAAGTCAATATAATTCAGTCTCCATCTTTGTCCCTCAGCCTCACTGTGGTGTTTCTGCACTGCACTTCCCACAGATCACCTGTCAATCAAACAGTGTGGGCGGAGCTTGGATTTCCTGTTGCTGCAGTTTGAGTTTCTCTTTTCTTTGTCAGTTCAGCCATGGTGGCTATCGCTGCTCATGCTAACTACCCAGTTCTTCTTCTTCTGTTGATTCCAAACAAACCGGAAACGTAAAACGCATCACTTCCTGTGCGGCAGATGATTTTTCCCAGGAAAGAGCGACCAGACACCGGCTGTTTAGAACAGACAGAGGAGAAGATTTATGAACTGGATATAGGTTGGATCACTGTTGAGTTAGAGACACAGAACAGACATTTATTTATATGAAAATGTCACAGATTATTACTTTAAAACACTGGAATAGGCCAGTGGAAAGCAAAGTGTTGGATTCCTAAATTCAGCCAAAAGCATCCTCTTTAAAGCCGCTCCCCCTCTAACCTTTCCCTCTGAGAGGCTCGCTGGGTCAGCGGCTGCCAGAGAAGCGGCAGCTGAGCAACACGTCCCACAAGGGGAAGCTGGGAATTCCCCCTCAGCGAAACAACACGAGACACACAGTGAACCGTACAGTCGAGCGCTTCGCATCCACATTCGCCCGCGCCGGACGCACGAGGCCCGGCCGGCCGGCGTCAGCTGGGCCCTCACGGTGAATCACAGCGTGACGGGATTCGCTGTGACGCTTATAGAAGGGCAAAGCTCTATCCATTACGAGCCGCGGTCTGACCCCGAGGTCCCGTATGAATCGCACTGGAAAAATGCCCGACGTCTCTGCCTCCTCGTTCATCCCAGGAGAATACCGCTGTGCGTTTGGTTTGGTTTTACCGCATGTCTGGACGTACGTGACTCTCGGCTACGTCAACAACTGCACCGAGAATGTCATAACTCTAAACTTCACATCTTCTATCGATGTGAATGGGCTTGAATGTCTGGTTTGCGTAGCTGTGTATTGTACATGACCTCTGGGCACCGAAAACAACTGTACTGTGCGTTTGGTTTGGTTTTACCGCATGTCTGGACGTACGTGACTCACGGCTACGTCAACAACTGTACCAAGAATGTCAAACTTCACCTCTTCTATCGATGCGAATGGGCTTGAATGTCTGGTTTGCGTAGCTGTGTATACTGTACATGACTCCTGGGCACCGAAAACAACTGTACTGAGACTGTCTTGAAGCTGCAGGTCGAGGTAAGACCAGGTCAGACAGGAAGATCGCTCTCCATACTGTGTTTCACTTTGTGTTTAAAGCTAATCCAGTGCGGGGGGGGAAAGGTCTGGCAGAGGCCAAGGCGCTGTCTAAACAGCATGAAACCACACACAGCAAACTGTCAGGGCTCATTTAGCTCAGAGGGTAAAAATCAACACTGTGTTTCTGTAGGTCCACACCCTTCAGTTCATCTGTGCATTCAACACATGTGAGAGTTCAGAAGACTCGCCCAGAGCCACTTCAGCTCCAGTCAACACCTGTCAACACCAGATCATCTTCACTGAAAAATCAACACTTTCTCACACTTGAGAATTTGCCATGCACGAAATCTGATTTTAGATCATTATTATTATTATTAGTTTAGTTTGGTTCGTAGTTAAGACAGCCTTGAGAAGATCAGATTTATGCCAAAAAATTATAAATACCAGATGAGTACCGAATGTGTATGAACAGACAACAGACAATCTGAACAATTGAACAATTAATTACAAAAAATTGAAAATTGCAATATGAACTTCTGCGATTTCCAAATCTCAAAGTCTGCAGTTAATTTCTTCAGAGAGAGTTTGGTCCAAACTGGATTTGTGAGCTTTAGAGCTGCAGAAATCATTTTGTAAGTTGAGCTCAAACGGTGGACTTCTCATTTTGGGATGAAGCTCTTTGTTTCAGCCCAGCAACAACAAATTAACCCCCCGCTGCTCGTCCCGGGCCCCGCCTGGAGGAACCTGTATGGATTCATGCTGCTGTAAAGAGCTTCAGGTGAAAGTCTGCACCGAACGGCCTGGTGTTGTGTTGGTTTGTGTTGTGTTGGTTTGTGTTGTGTTGGTTTGTGTTGTGTTGTGTTGGTTTGTGTTGTGTTGGTTTGTGTTGTGTTGGTTTGTGTTGTGTTGTGTTGGTTTGTGTTGTGTTGGTTTGTTTGTGTTGTGTTGGTTTGTGTTGTGTTGTGTTGGTTTGTGTTGTGCTGGTTTGTGTTGTGTTGTGTTGGTTTGTGTTGTGTTGGTTTGTGTTGTGTTGTGTTGGTTTGTGTTGTGTTGGTTTGTTTGTGTTGTGTTGGTTTGTGTTGTGTTGGTTTGTGTAGTGTTGTGTTGGTTTGTGTTGTGTTGGTTTGTTTGTGTTGTGTTGGTTTGTGTTGTGTTGGTTTGTGTAGTGTTGTGTTGGTTTGTGTTGTGTTGGTTTGTGTAGTGTTGTGTTGGTTTGTGTTGTGTTGGTTTGTTTGTGTTGTGTTGTGTTGTGTTGTGTTGGTTTGTTTGTGTTGTGTTGGCTTGTGTTGGTTTGTTTGTGTTGTGTTGGTTTGTGTTGTGTTGGTTTGTGTTGTGTTGGTTTGTGTTGTGTTGTGTTGGTTTGTGTTGTGTTGGTTTGTTTGTGTTGTGTTGTGTTGTGTTGTGTTGGTTTGTTTGTGTTGTGTTGGCTTGTGTTGGTTTGTTTGTGTTGTGTTGGTTTGTGTTGTGTTGGTTTGTGTTGTGTTGGTTTGTTTGTGTTGTGTTGGCTTGTGTTGTGTTGGTTTGTTTGTGTTGTGTTGGCTTGTGTTGGTTTGTTTGTGTTGTGTTGGCTTGTGTTGGTTTGTTTGTGTTGTGTTGGTTTGTGTTGTGTTGGTTTGTGTTGTGTTGGCTTGTGTTGTGTTGTGTTGGCTTGTGTTGGTTTGTGTTGTGTTGTGTTGGCTTGTGTTGTGTTGGTTTGTTTGTGTTGTGTTGGCTTGTGTTGGTTTGTTTGTGTTGTGTTGGCTTGTGTTGTGTTGGTTTGTGTTGTGTTGTGTTGGCTTGTGTTGTGTTGGTTTGTTTGTGTTGTGTTGGTTTGTTTGTGTTGTGTTGGCTTGTGTTGGTTTGTTTGTGTTGTGTTGGTTTGTTTGTGTTGTGTTGGCTTGTGTTGTGTTGGTTTGTGTTGTGTTGGCTTGTGTTGTGTTGGTTTGTTTGTGTTGTGTTGTGTTGAGTTGGCTTGTGTTGTGTTGGTTTGTTTGTGTTGTGTTGTGTTGAGTTGGCTTGTGTTGTGTTGGTTTGTTTGTGTTGTGTTGGTTTGTGTTGTGTTGTGTTGGCTTGTGTTGTGTTGGTTTGTTTGTGTTGTGTTGGTTTGTTTGTGTTGTGTTGGCTTGTGTTGTGTTGGCTTGTGTTGTGTTGGTTTGTTTGTGTTGTGTTGGTTTGTTTGTGTTGTGTTGGCTTGTGTTGTGTTGGTTTGTTTGTGTTGTGTTGGTTTGTGTTGTGTTGGTTTGTGTTGTGTTGGTTTGTGTTGTGTTGGCTTGTGTTGTGTTGGTTTGTTTGTGTTGGTTTGTGTTGTGTTGTGTTGGCTTGTGTTGTGTTGGTTTGTTTGTGTTGGTTTGTTTGTGTTGTGTTGGCTTGTGTTGTGTTGGTTTGTGTTGTGTTGGTTTGTGTTGTGTTGTGTTGGCTTGTGTTGTGTTGGTTTGTTTGTGTTGTGTTGGCTTGTGTTGTGTTGGTTTGTGTTGTGTTGGTTTGTTTGTGTTGTGTTGGTTTGTTTGTGTTGTGTTGGTTTGTTTGTGTTGGTTTGTGTTGTGTTGGTTTGTGTTGTGTTGGTTTGTTTGTGTTGGTTTGTGTTGAGTTGGTTTGTGTTGTGTTGGTTTGTTTGTGTTGGTTTGTGTTGAGTTGGTTTGTGTTGTGTTGGTTTGTTTGTGTTGGGTTGTGTTGTGTTGGTTTGTGTTGTGTTGGTTTGTTTGTGTTGTTTTGTGTTGAGTTGGTTTGTGTTGTGTTGGTTTGTTTGTGTTGGTTTGTGTTGTGTTGGTTTGTGTTGAGTTGGCTTGTGTTGTGTTGGTTTGTTTGTGTTGGTTTGTGTTGTGTTGGTTTGTGTTGTGTTGGTTTGTTTGTGTTGGTTTGTGTTGAGTTGGTTTGTGTTGTGTTGGTTTGTTTGTGTTGGGTTGTGTTATGTTGGTTTGTTTGTGTTGGTTTGTGTTGTGTTGTGTTGGGTTGTGTTATGTTGGTTTGTTTGTGTTGGTTTGTGTTGTGTTGGTTTGTTTGTGTTGGTTTGTGTTGAGTTGGTTTGTGTTGTGTTGGTTTGTTTGTGTTGGGTTGTGTTATGTTGGTTTGTTTGTGTTGGTTTGTGTTGTGTTGGTTTGTGTTGTGTTGGTTTGTTTGTGTTGGTTTGTGTTGTGTTGGTTTGTGTTGTGTTGGTTTGTTTGTGTTGGGTTGTGTTATGTTGGTTTGTTTGTGTTGGTTTGTTTGTGTTGGTTTGTGTTGTGTTGGTTTGTTTGTGTTGGTTTGTGTTGTGTTGGTTTGTTTGTGTTGGGTTGTGTTATGTTGGTTTGTTTGTGTTGGTTTGTGTTGTGTTGTGTTGGTTTGTGTTGGGTTGTGTTGTGTTGGTTTGTTTGTGTTGGTTTGTGTTGTATTGTGTTGGTTTGTTTGTGTTGGTTTGTGTTGTGTTGGTTTGTTTGTGTTGGGTTGTGTTGTGTTGGTTTGTTTGTGTTGGTTTGTGTTGTGTTGGTTTGTGTTGTGTTGGTTTGTTTGTGTTGGGTTGTGTTGTGTTGGTTTGTTTGTGTTGGTTTGTGTTGTGTTGTGTTGGTTTGTTTGTGTTGGTTTGTGTTGTGTTGTGTTGTGTTGCATCACATTGCATTTGCAATGTGGTGTGTTGTGATGTGTTACATTGCTTTGTGTTGTGTTGCGTTTATTGTGTTGTTTATGTTGTTTGTTGTGTTTTGGTGTGTTGTGTTGTGTTTGTTGTGTATTTTTGTGTTGTGTTTATTGTGTTTGTTGTGTATTTTTGTATTGTGTTTGTTGTGTTGTGTTTGTTGTGTATCTTTGTGTTGTGTTCGTTGTTTATTGCTGTGTTGTGTTTGTTGTGTTTGTTGTGTTGTGTTTGTTGTGTATTGTTGTGTTATGTTTGTTGTTCATTGCTGTGTTGTTTGTTATGTTGTGTTTGTTGTTTATTGTTGTGTCGTGTTGTTTATTGCTGTGTTGTTTGTTGTGTTGTTTGTTGTGTTGTGTTTGTTGTTTATTGTTGTGTTGTGTTTGTTGTGTTGTGTTGTGTTTGTTGTTTATTGTTGTGTTGTGTTGTTTATTGTTGTGTTGTGTTTGATGTGTTGTGATGTGTTTGTTGTGTTGTGTTTGTTGTGTAGTGTTGTGATGTGTTGTGCTGTGGTGTGTTTTGTTGGGTTGTCTTCATGTTTTGTTGTTTTGTTGTCCTGTTGTCCTGTATCCATGCAACACCTCATACTGTAAAAGCTGCTATATGATAATTTATATGAGGCAAAACCTCGTATAAATTATGTTCAGGATGCTCGACATGTTGTCATTTCCCTTCTTAACATTAACGGCTCGAGCCACTCTGGGAAAATTGGAAAAATAGCCAAGACTCTCCAGAAATGAACGAGCTGTCACAGTGAACGTTTCTCAGCTCCACATGTTGCTGCAGAAGTGAAGAGCTTCAGTCTGAAATGAGAAATCCTCCAAAACATTTGCCACTCGCTCAGAAAATAAATGCGGGATTAAAAAGCAAAACACATTCAAGAGCTTTGTTGATGTTTTCATCCAAATAAAGACATTCACTTAAGAAAGAATAACATCTTCAATCGTTTTGCTTTTGATAGAGTTTTCTTTCAAAAAGCAGAAAATATACATATCAGATGCAGCTGAAACATGTTTGTTCTGAGTGCTGAAGAAAGACAGTTTACAGTTCTCAAGCATATTAAACCTCACTTTATCTGTCTACTATTTGTTTTGAGCCACGGCTGCATGCTTCCCCCTATATAATTACTATAACTATAATTTCTACACCTGCTTCCCAATAAATTGTCTTTATTTTGGCTTCAGCTCCAGCCTTAATGTGTTACATGGTGCAGCTCTCTCTCTCTCTCTCTCTCTCTCTCTCTCTCTCTCTCTCTCTCTCTCTCTCTCTCTCTCTCTTACATTCAGGCCAACAGGCTCCATTAAAACCAGCCAGGACAATTAATGTTTCAAAGTAAAAACAAAAAAAAAGGGGGCTTTCGACCGCTAGATAATCACGTCATTAACTTGTCGTGCACACCAGCGGCTTCATTGCAAAACACATTCAGTCCTGACAGCGTGTCATTCAGCCGTTTGAAAACTGTCCAGCGCTATTCTGCTTTTATTGACAGCAAACAAGGCGGAGAAAATATTGAACGAGGGGTCAAAAAATTTAACAGCATCAACTGTAACCTATCAGGTGTAAACTGACCCAGGTCCAGTCCAATAGCAGCGTCTCATTTCGGTGTGACTAATGCTTTACGGTGGCTGTGTGGTGTTTCAGCACGTTACCGCCACCGTTAAAGTGGCATGTGTCTGGAAATGTGAGTCAAACAGAGACTGTCACCTATAGCAGGGGTTCCCAAACTGAGGCAGACGGACCAGCACGGCCCCTGAGATGGTCCCAGGGGGTCCCCAAGAAAAATTAGGAACCCCTTAATCTCACTAGTAATGCCCTTCTTAGAAATTAGATAATTTTAAGGATGACTACTTTATAATTCTGTTCCAAGTCCTATCTGACAACAAAAACCTTCTCAAATGGAGTTCCTCAGGACACACACTAATAAAATGGGGATCCATGGACTAATGTAGATCTATTTTGTGGATCTGTAAAGTTTAGGAGCCCCTGACCGAAAGCTTCTTCAGTTTAAAATGCCATTGATCTTCTCCCATCCTACACAAATCCTACGCAGGCGAGGCTTATTGTTTGCAAAGTCTGCATGGAAGGTTTTTAACTGCGTTACTACAGAAGCTCAAGTCATCAATCTGAAATACTGGCCGCTGTCTGACAGCCGTCAACTTCTAAAAGTTTCCCAAAGTGGGTCTGTGGACCTCCAGGGGTCCTTCAGGGGCTTCCAGGCGTCCCAGCAGCAAATTTAACAAACATTTCCCTCCCTAAAAGAAGGTACAGTGACAGAATGCATAAGGATAACTGACTATTTTGATTATAGGTTTCCCTCTTTCATTGTTATCACTACAGAACAGTAAGTTATGCAAATTTATAGTAATTCCTAACCAAAATATATCATCCCAGGTGGGGTTTCTGGGGACACAGTCTTCTCAAACCATGCCTATATATGTAGGGTTCCTTGATATAAAGAAGTATATCAAGGTTAAATTGCCATTGGTCTTTTTATTGATTAGTGAATGCAAAATTTTGACCACTGTCTGACAGCTACTGGCCTCTGAAACAGCAGAGAAGGTCTTTGTGCACAAGCCCCAAATAGACAGTGTGTTTAGGATAAAATATCTGCCAGTAGGGGGTGCTGAACCTTTTTGGAGCTGTGGTGCGTTTCAGGACCTGTGTGTGTGTGTGCGTGTGTGTGAGTGTGTGTGTGTGTGTGTGTGGACAGCGCCTGGTGCTGAAACCTCAACACTCAGCAGGCAGATCTGGGCTGGTTTTATAAGTGGCGCAGATAGAAACTGCTATGCATTATTAAGAATATAAGCTTTCCAGAGCAGAGTGCAAGACTGAATCGAGACGTGACAATCAGGAATCAGATAAACACTCAACAGATAAACAGCTGTTCACACCCGACACCAGGCTGTGTACAGTGTCAGTAACTGGGATACAGGGGCGTCGCACCTCAGCCTGACTGAGGACAAATTTAATCTTTTTTATTATTAGACTGGAGAGCAAATATCAAGCAAGAGCCGCCAGAAATCTATATAGAAGCTGAACCTAAAAAAAAAATCCCATCACATCGATCAATATTCCCTCTAAGCTGATAGTTTCGTGACCTAAAGTCGAATGATTTGTCACACTGACCAAATCATAATAATCTGGATCATCAGTCAGCAGGAGGTTTGGAAGTTTTTCGGCCCTAAAACACCATGAGAAGAAAAAAGAAAAACAAACACAGAGGCCAGAGGAGAGGAGAGGGAGAGGAGAGGAGAGGAGAGGAGAGGAGAGGAGAGGAGAGACGGGTGAATGGAGGAAACAGAGAGAGGAGGAGGATAGAGAGGATGAGGAGGAGAAGAGGATGGAGGAAAGGAAAAGAGGTGGAGAGTGAGATGGATGAGGATGAAAGGAGGAGAGGAGGATGGAGGAGAGAAAGAGAGGAGGAAAAGAGGAGAGATGGAGGAGGGGGAGATGAAGGAGAGGAGGAGGAGAGGAAGGGGGGATGAAGGAGAGGAGGAGGAGGAGAGGGGGTTGGAGGCAAGGAGAATGGGAATGAATGGAGGAGAGGAAGATGAAGGAGAGGAGGATGGAAGAGAGGAAGATGGAGGAGAGGGAGATGGAGGAGAGGAGGAGCGAGGAGAAGGGGGATGAATTGAGGAAAGGAACATGAAGGACAGGAGGATGGAAGAGAGGAAGAGAGAGGAGGAAAGGAGGAGAGGGGTGGAGGAGAGGAAATAAGGAGAGCAAGAGGAGGATGGAGAAGAGAAGGAGAGGAGGATTTAAGAGAGGAAAAGAGGAGGAAAAGAGGAGAAGAAGAGAGGGGTGGAGGAGAGAAAGGTGGAGGAGAGGAAATAAGGAGGAGAGGAAGGGGAGGATGAAGAGAGGAGAAAAGGAGGAGAGGATGACTGGGGAGAGGAGGATGGAGGAAAGGAAGGGAGGAGGAAGATGGAGAGGAGGATGAATGATGGAAGAGAGGAAAGGAGGAGAGGACGGAGGAGGAGAGGAAGACGGAAGAGAGGAGGAAGGGGGAAAGGAAGAGAGGAGAAGGATGGAGGAAGATGGAGAAGATTAAGGATGGAAGAGAGGAAAGGAGGAGAGGAGGGCGGAGGAGGAAAGGAAGATGAAGGAGAAGAAGAGAGGAGGAGCGGCGGGTACCTGGTTGGTGGAGAGCTGTGCATTCTGGGAGATGAGCAGCTGCACCAGGATGTGCAGGGCGGAGGTGGCGAGGCCGGCCAGGATGGCCCAGGTGAGCGGCAGCGGCAGCATGCTGTAGGTGGCGAACAGGGTGAAGAGGACGTAGCCCACCCCGTCGCCCAGCAGCCCGTAGCCCAGGCCGGCAGCCAGGATCTGCGTGGCCATGGCCACCCACGTCACCACGCCGCTGTACTGCAGGTAGCTGTGCGACGTCGTGTCCTTCCGCACCACCACTAAGGCACAAATCACCACCTCGATGCCCGTGAAGAAGCCCAGCAGCATCCCTTTGATGGGGTCCATGGGCGACGAGGCCAGCGTGAGGTGCAGCACCAGCAGCGTCAGCTTGGTCACCACGTCCAGGATGTTCATCACCACCACCGACTTCCTCCGCTGGCCCAGGAAGTAGCGCTGGTACAGCCGCTCCAGGTCCCGCGACTTGAAGGCGTTCCGCAGCGTGGGGAAGATGACGCCCCGGTACGTGTAACCCCAGTTCAGGAAGAAGTCGGAGTTGCTCGGCGCGCAGTCGATCTGCAGGAAGCCCAGGTCGCTGCTGGCGCGCTCCGGAAACACCTTGGTCCCGCCGTTGTTGTGCCGGTCTCCCACCGACGTCCGCCCCGCCGACTGCTTCCGCGCGCCCTGGCTCGGGTCGTAGGGCTCGTCCGGTGCGGTGACGATGCCCTTCACCCCCACTCCTCCTCCTCCTCCTCCGCCTCCGCCTCCTCCTCCGCCCTGCTCGTGGATGAACCGCTGCTCGGTGATGTGCCGCACCGCGTTCTGCCACAGCAGCCGTTTGGGTCGCGCGCTGCTGCTGCTGTTGCTGTTGTTGCTGCTCGGGGTCTTGTTGATGGTGTACAGCTCCTCGCTCGCGCTGGAGCACCGGACCTCGGACAGTTCCATCACCGCCGCTGCTTCTGCTGCTGTTGTTGTTGTTGTTGTTGTTGTCGGTTCCGTCGGTTGGTCGGTTGTGTTGGGTGTTATCCCCCCCTCCTCCCCGGTGCCGTTACGAGTTGACTGCACGCGCTCAGCGATTTTGGGGAGACGACGTCCTCTCGTGCGCATCGAACCGGGGGCGCGTGCTTCTCTCTCGGGGTGTGTCGAGCACGGCACGGGGTAAAGCGCGGTTGGAGGTCATTGTCACGCAAACGATCCCACTGAAGAAACACGTAAATCCGACTCGAGTGGAAAGCATCTCCCGGATTAACCGCGTGCCATCACCGTCCGTCTCCTGTGTAAATCACCGGACAGTGTGTCCAAAC
Source organism: Centroberyx gerrardi (assembly GCF_048128805.1). Lineage (NCBI taxonomy): Eukaryota > Metazoa > Chordata > Actinopteri > Beryciformes > Berycidae > Centroberyx > Centroberyx gerrardi. The sequence goes on from NC_136009.1 coordinate 28,435,913, forward strand.
AGCAGCTCGAGCCACCGTGCGCCGACCGTCCGCACCATCAGGGTGCCGCGGCGTCACGGAAAGCCGGGATCCGTGCAAACCGAAGCGGGGGTTCAGGGTTCAAACGGCTCGGTGGATGTCAGCTGCTCTCGGAGGCGGGGAACCGGGAGACGAACAGCCCGTTATTTGGTTGTTTTCATTTAATTTATACCCAGAATTGGCTCGTGCGTCGTTGGCGCAGCTGGCTCAGTTTACTTTGCCATACCGTTTTTGCGCGTGCCTCTATAGAGCAAAAAACATGAATATTCACATGAATTCCCGTTATCTTTAACGTTCAACAAAGATGCCACAGCCAGCCCGGTCCGGTCCGGTCAGTACGGGAAATGCCAAAAAAAAAAAAAAAAAAAAAATTCAAACAAAAAAGTATCCGTTATCCGTTTCCTTAAAACACGTCGTTGTCTCGAGCCAGGATGAATTTAGTATTGTCAACTTGTTGTTGACCGGAGAACGCTCGTGAGGCTGTGTGGAGAGAGAGAGAGGATCAATGTCGAGTGCGCGAGACCCTCAACGCGGATCAACCCCTCTTCTCGTGCCTCTCCATCTACACGAGGGCTCGCGCTTGAATGCAACACCTGTTTAGGGGAAGACGGTGCGAGACACAACGGTTTCCCGTCTGAATATTCCGTCGGTTATTCCTCGGTTTATTTTTTGACACCAATCAGGATGAGGAAAACGCGCGAGGAAAAGCGGCTTGCCTCCGCGCGTAAAAAACGGAGAGTGTCCAAAAATGTGTCCTGTCTCCGGGTGTTGCGCGGGGATAACGGTTCCTCCTCCTCCTCTCCCTCCTCCTCCGGTGAGCCGTCTTTCCGCGCGAGTCCTCCCGGTTCTTCGCCTTCTTCTTCTTCTCCTCCTCCTCCTCCTCCTCGCGCCTGTCGGCTCGGTGTTTAAGGCTGAGCGTGCAGCAGCGCGTGGAGTAGATTTTGCAGAGCGCGAGGCTGGTCAGCGCGAGGCACGGCGGAGCGAGCAAGTCAGCTGGGCTCCGGTTTGACGTCAGAGCAACCTCTGTATATGTGTGTGTGTGTGTGTGTGTGTGTGTGTGTGTGTGTGTGTGTGTGTGTGTGTGTGTGTGCGTGTTTCTCTCGCTCTCTCTCTCTCTTTCTCATCCCCCTTATCTCTCTCTCCCTTCTCCCTCTATTTATCTCTTCCTCTCTCTCTCTCTCTCTCTCTCTCTCTCTCTCCCCCCCTCTCTCTCTTCTCTCTCTCTCTACCGCCCCCCCCCCTCTCTCTCTCCCTCCTTCCCTCCCTTTGTCAGTCACTGCAGTGCAACAGACACTGTAAGTGGGAAATATTAGGGAATAAAACAAAATAAAAATACAATAAAAATGAAATGAAATTTTCTTCTACCTCTCATTGATTCTTATTTGTAATATATTTTAAATAATATTGTCAGGACACTATAGCTCTATAGATCAAATAAGAATCAAGTAATGTATGTTGTAATAAATTGAAATCAGGCTTATCAGTGGAGGTTTTTAATTGAACTGTACAGTATGGGACATGGAGGTTTATAATGGGACTGGGCCTGTATGGGACATGGAGGTTTATAATGGGACTTGACCTGTATGGGACATGGAGGTTTATAATGGGACTGGGCCTGTATGGGACATGGAGGTTTATAATGGGACTGGGGCTGCATGGGACATGGAGGTTTATAATGGGACTGGGCCTGTATGGGACATGGAGGTTTATAATGGGACTGGGGCTGCATGGGACATGGAGGTTTATAATGGGACTGGGCCTGTATGGGACATGGAGGTTTTTAATGGGACTGGGCCTGTTTGGGACATGGAGGTTTATAATGGGACTGGGCCTGTATGGGACATGGAGGTTTATAATGGGACTGGGCCTGTATGGGACATGGAGGTTTATAATGGGACTGGGCCTGTATGGGACATGGAGGTTTATAATGGGACTGCATCAGTTAAACAGGCATCAGCCAGCACAGCAATAAAATGAGTCATCTTTGGAATCCCTGTCCCGCAATACTCTCTCTCTCTCTCTCTCTCTCTCTCTCTCTCTTTTGCTCTCTCTCTCTCTCTCTCTCTCTCTCTCTCTCTCTCTCTCTCTCTCTCTCTCTCTCTCTCTCTCTCTCTCTCACACACACACACACACACACTCACACTCACACACACACACTCACACACACACACACACACAGAGAGATTTTCCCTTTTCAGGTTGTTTCATTTGATTCATTATCAGAGGAAGCAGAGAGGCTGAAAACCATTCAGTATTTCACAAGAAAAAAAAGCAAAAATTGGAGAAACATCAGAAAAAAAGACTTGATAATAAGTTTGCATAATAGTTTTCCCTATCCCATAAATCATCTTCCCAGGTTCAACCCCCAGGTTGAGAACCACCGGGATAAATTAAATATGGTGTGTCAGGGCTGGGATTGGAACCTGCAACCTTTCAGTATGGATGTCGGCTGCGCATGGCAGATAGTGGTAGCAGACACACTTGTTAATTTCTTACATGAATATGAAAATTTTCTGTCAAAACCCAATCAAGCAGTGAAGCTTTTTGTGAGCTCAAATCTTGGCTAAAACTTGACTTTTCTAATCAATTTTTGAAAATTACAAGCGTGTTTCAACACAAAACAATCCCATCTGGTCCAGTCAGGTTCTCACAAGCTTTTCATTCCATAACCCATGCACCGCTGCTGCAGATTCCCACCTGACTTTACACAGAGATGATATACAGTAATGTGTTTGTTTGTTTGTTTGTTTGTGGCGTTCTGTATAACAGATTGGAACTAGACTCCATATCAGTTATCATTTCCATTTTCATCTTTCGCGTAGTAATGGCAAAAAATGAAGTTCAGTGGAGACGAATGGATTAATCTGAGTTTAATCAGTGTTCTGAAAAACTGATTCATATTCAGATGCATATTTACTGTTCACTACTGTTTCTGCTTACTGAAATGGTTTCATATTCAGATGCATATTTATTACTCAATACTGTTCCAGCTTAATAAAATTGTCTCCTATTTTGGATGCGTAATTACTGTTTACTGCTGTTACTGCTTACTAAAACCAAATTAATAACCTAATTTCCCCACAGGGATCAATAAAGTTTCATCTTATCTTAAAACAAGTTTATATTCGGGTGCGTAACAGCTGTCAGATACCGTCACGGCACGGAAATTGTTGAATTACGATGAAGTTAACATTTTCAATTTCCATCCAAAAGGGCAGGCTGTGAAATATTCCAGGCAGAGCGAGTATATCTCAAACTACAGTGTGCTGTTAAAAAATTCATGGCAGTCTGTTCTATACAGCTCCAACCTGAGGATTTAAATCCCTTGATGAGAGCGGAGCTGGCAGACTGGAGGTCAGCTACAGTATCTCAGAGGAGAGGCTTTAGAAACAAGCTTTTTACACAACAAGAATGATTGAATTTTAACAGGCGTGCATCTAAATCTGGCAATTAAGCACAGTAGCTGACTCATTCAAGATGCATCTCCAGGTGTAAAAAAAAAAGAGTCTAGTGGGATTTCTCCATCTAGTTTCAGGACAGTCTGGCTCTGACACTCCTCACTTCTTACTGGTAATGTTGAAACTTATTCTAAATCACGCCGGGTGAGAGCATCAACTCAGTCACTAAAATGTAAATTATATTCTTGGCAATATAACTTTTCCCACGCATCTAATCTGAGGCTTGCAGGCCCTCGCATGTTTATTATAAACAGTAAACTTCGAATTAATAATGAAGCGGCGCTCCCCAGAGATGTTTTCACAATCGCTCGCCACAGAATCTCATCTGGGCGTCGAGCCGGTGGCGCTCCGGTTACAGCCATATTAATTCAGAGTGTCAGAAAAATGCCCCAAAATGCAGAATATCGGAGAAGGGAACAGGCGCAGGGACGTCCCATCAGCCCCCGCTGTGTGTGTGAGCGTCCTGCCCCACTTCCTCTGATCCGGGAGCAGCAGAGCCAAGGCTTCAGCTCACTGGACTGGGATTAGATTGGGTCAAATTATTCCCTGCTAAACCTGGAGGAGCTGCGAGAGCTCCTTCTGAGGAGGAGCGACTCCCCCTTGACTCACACATGGCTCCAGGCGAGAGGAAAGTTGCCTCATTGCTATTCAGTCTATTTTTACCCTCCTTTCGTCTGCCGTCTCTCTACTGTAGTTTTTCTGCTGATTCCCAGGAAATGGGTATTACTGAAATCCTCCTCCAAACGCTCCTCTTTTTTTGCAACCTTACTGAATGGAATCAAGCACCAGTAAGTGCCACATTTTATTCAACATGTCCTTTATTTGTCCTTATAAGTAGGGCGCCACAATTGATGCAGGAAAATATTGAAATAGCGACGCTGCAGCTCCCACATGGCAGGAGCAGGAGGAGCAGGAGGAGGAGGAGCAGGAGGAGGAGGAGCAGGAGCAGGAGGAGGAGGAGCAGGAGGAGGAGGAGCAGGAGGAGGAGGAGGAGGAGGAGGAGGAGGAGGAGCAGGAGGAGCAGGAGGAGGAGGAGGAGCAGGAGCAGGAGGAGGAGGAGGAGGAGCAGCAGGAGCAGGAGCAGGAGGAGGAGGAGGAGGAGCAGCAGGAGCAGGAGCAGGAGGAGGAGCAGGAGGAGGAGGAGGAGGAGGAGGAGCAGGAGCAGGAGGAGGAGGAGGAGGAGCAGCAGGAGCAGGAGGAGGAGGAGGAGCAGGAGCAGGAGCAGGAGCAGGAGCAGGAGGAGGAGGAGGAGCAGGAGCAGGAGGAGCTGCAGGAGGAGCTGCAGCATGCTGCCTGCAGTACAGATGAAGCTGTCACACAAACTCTTTCATTCTCTCAAACCCAGAAAATACCAACAATCTGACGTCTCCATTTTTATTTCAAGCTCCACACAAGGAAATATGCATACTGTGCAACCCTATGAAATATGTATTTTATGTATTTTTATGTACCGTTTCCCCACGTTTTCACTGTGAAGCACATTGAGCTTCCCTTTGTATGAAATGAGCTATATAAATAGTGTTATATTGTTTTATTAGCCTGCTTTTATGACTTCATAAAGGGCGTAGCATATTGTTAACCGATGAGGTCAGTAATATTGACTAATAATGTGATAACTGGTTAATATAATAATATAGCAGTGTTATCACATTACCTGACAATTTATTACATTAACAGGTTTTAGAGCATTTTCAACCCATTTAAAGGGACATTTCTTTACATTTTGTCATTTTATTACATTTATTACAGTTATTAGACTATCAGTTGTATTCAAATGTATCACGATTCGAACTGCAATTGCAATAATCAACAAAAAAATTGCAATCTAGTGTTTTAGCGGTATGCTGCAGGGTTACGTAAGGCCGACTCAAGGACTCGCCTCACATTACTTTTATAATTGAACGCTCCGCCTGCGTTTTTTAACCTTCCATCACCCTGATTCATGTCCGTATCAACACAGGAACACACACTTCATTTCTGCACTTCGCTGTAATAGGTAAATGCCAAACATCCATCAAAGAAACTTTCACCAACCTTGGTTAATGATATTCAGCCTGAGGGCAAAAGTTTTCTCCCTAAATCAAATGTCTAGCATGTGAAAAACAAGACACCCGACAAAATAAGTCATTCAGAGGATCATTTTAGACAATTTGTTTTATATTTGAATATTGAACAATAAACATCAGGTGACATTTTGTTTACGCAGCATTTCAGAATGAACCGCATCAATTCCTGCACCTTTATTGTTCATGACGAAAATAAGAGATTCTGCTTTTGGGTGTTTTGTTTTTAATTTTCAGATGTTTTTTAACAGCATGGGAGCATAGCGGCCAAGACAAAAGGCAACATCTTCTGTCTGGCTGTGACATTTCAGCATCACACTTCAGTCATGTGCTTCATGTCAAGGAGAGACCAGAGAGAGACAGCATGTATCCTGCTCAACAGTCTCTTCCAGATGGGATATCCACCATGTGACAAATCATATTCTGACTCATTATTGATTATTACTGAAGTTATTAGCCCTTTTGAACGGTTTTCTGAGAAAAAAACAACAGCAATATTTTATAAGAGAATGTAATTTTTTGTTTATTCTTAATACAAAATCATAAAAATCAGGTGACACTTCAAATTGGATGCGTTTTGGAGTGAAACCCTTCATTTATTGTCCACCAGTCACATTAAAGCCTGCATACATTATCTGAAGTGCATCAGTGTGCATGCCCCCCCCCCCCCCCCCCCCCCCCCCCCCCCCCCCCCCATAACACACACACACACACACACACACTTCAGAAATTAAGCTGTTTGCCATTTCGCCCGGCCCCTGCTCATTTCAGGGTGTCAGGCCCTGACAGCTCTGCAGGGTCGCGTATGACAGCTCATCAATTCCACGGCCGCCGCATAATTTGAGGTTTCAATGACGAGACGACAGGAAACGAGGGCCGTCCGCCGTCCGTTCGCACGCGGCGGGCTTTAACGACGGCGAGAGCGCCGCAACAAGGACGAGCGTGTCCTTTCCCCGAGCCGTCATCCGACTGCGTGTCAAGGCTGCGATCCTCGCGCGGGCCGTGGCCCCGGGCGAGCCGCCGCACAGAAATAGGCCTTACCTTGAATAATGGAGGGAGACATGGGAAGGTTTTTTAGCTCAGCGGTGGCTTTTCTTGGTCTTTTATGGTCGTCATTTGTCACCGCCGGAGGTGATGACCCGCCAGGACAAGGACCTTCTATTATGGTCGTCGTTCCCGCCGTGCTCTCTCACTTTTTGTTTGTCCGGTTTATGTTTTTCTGCTGTTATTTCACCAGCTAAGATGAAAAAGAAGCATACACACACACACACACACACACATTCCCATCTAGGAGGAGCCCAATACGACCACAGACAGTTGGGGATTAAGTCCCTTGCCCACGGGAAGGGAAGAGCGTGACTTGGTAAACCTGCAATATGCAATATATATATTTTTCTCACATTAAAATAGCGATAAATCAATAGGATATATATCGTCAGTCAGTGTATTCAGTCCTAAATCCCCCTGTTTGCCATATTATCATTTCAATTGTATTGAATGCTGAACCTCATATCGCATATCGAATCGTATCGTGAGATAAGCAGAGCGTCCGTCACTACTGCTCACTGATAATGAAATATCCCACTGACTCAAACAGCATCATTTAGAACATCGACCTCTTTAACCCTGAATAAGAACAATCTCTGCAGTAGGACTCTGTGTTACATGTGCAGTTTGGTGGACGCTTTTATCCAAAGTGCAGACATTTTGAGTACGAGCAGCTCTAGCGGAAATCAAACCTTTAACCTCGGCTGTGTCGGTGCCTTGCTCCGCTCGCTGAGCCCGTTTCCATCCGCAGAACACATTTCCTCTCTCTGTGTGCGGAGGCTGGAGCCGCCCGGTGTGAAGGTCGTTTACCACTTCATTTGTCTGACTTCACCGATCACAATTTCCCTTCCCGCATAATAATTTATTCTGCACTGCGTATTTGTGTTTGTTCAGACCGTGTTGTTCTTTGAGTGGCATCAGCATGGGGCCGTAAGCATGAGTAATGACCTTATTAATTCCTCCGGCGGTCCGGTTTCTGGCCCATTTCCTCCTCAGAGGCCGAGGTCTCCGAGGCCTTTTGTGCGAGAACCTTTAAGTCTGAGTCTAGTTTCCAGATACAAACACTTAGGGAAGGTAAGGGTGAGAAAGGAGGGAAACTGAATGAGGAACGCTCTCCCTTCCCTCAGTAACCACTGTCAAGGTGCCCTTGAGCAAGGCACTTCAAGGGAGATAAAGTCATCAATGACCTTTATCAATCTCTATTGGCGACCAGCAGCAACACTGATAGAACTGATCTCCTCCTACACAAGAGCTCTGAAACCGTTCACTATTACAGAAATAGTGCACTATATAGTGTGTCCACCATTTTGTAATAGTGTCCAAATTCTCAACAGTAAATTGATTTACTATATTGTTACCTCCGCCAAGGAGGTTATGTTTTCGGTGCCGTTTGTTTGTTTGTCTGTTTGTTTGTCTGTTTGTTTGTCTGTTTGTTTGTCTGTTTGTTTGTCTGTCAGCAGGATTACGGAAAAACTACTGGCCCAATTTTCATGAAACTTGGTGGAAGGGTGTAGCATGGGCCAAGGAAGAACCCATTACATTTTGGAGCGGATCCGGATCCGACTCACGAACAAGCAATAATAGCACGAACCTTGGCGGAGGTCTGCGCTCTCCGAGTGCCCTTCTAGTTCACTATAAAATACCCACAATGCACTGCAAACTGTAGTGAACAGACTATTGTGTCTTACCGAAGAAGTACAAGAAGAAGAAATTAGATTACAGCTAGCTAACTACTTTAGCCACCAATACAGGAGGTAATATGAAAGCTTGCGCTAGTCGCTAGCTTATTGTTTGCCAAACCAATTTGCTGTCCGAAATTTCCTTCGGTCGTTGCCGATATAGTTCACTATATGACAAACACTCCATAGGGAATAGTGAGTGAGTGAACGAGTGAACCCCCCAACCCTCCCGTCCCTTGAGCTACGGCAGCCTGTAATTAACACAAACAATAAGGTCATTTTGCCCAAAGTAGAGGAGTAAGCTAGCAGGTGTTGAAACTTCAATGGATGGAGTACAGGCCAAAAAGTGAGTTTTGAAAGACAGAAATGTCAGCAGCTGAGAGTAATCGTTCAGTCATTGTTATTGATCAACAACCCTATCAACCCCCAACAGATACAGTATATTATGGTCATTTTGTGCTATCGGCCAGTAAAAACCTTACTTATTGCCCCTTTAAAAGATTTTCCTCCTAAAATGACAATAAACTAAAGTAACTAAACTAATTAACTAACTTAATACTAGAAGGGACGGTGGGTTTTGGGGATCTAAGAGAAGACCAAAAAGCTGTCAATTCAAGGAAATAAATACATTTATAACGACTATTACCTTGTGTGATTCTGAAAGTAAAAGTACAGAAAGTGGGTCTAAGAGAAGTCATGGATATTTCGATTTTAAATGCGGTCAGCAGTGGAAGACTGTGGTTTTACTAATGTGTGTGACTGTGTGAATGTGAAGCAGGGAGTCGCTGGAAAAAGAGCGTTCATGCTCAGTCAACTTTCTCTGGTTAAATAAAGGTTAATGATTACACAGATAGATGCTGCAGGAGTGTTTCTCTGGGCGCTGCGCTGCTCTTCACCCAGCAGGGTTACAACTCAATTTCACCATGAAGGATACCAAGGCTCCCCGACAAAACAGACGTTTATTGAGGCAAATGATCAAGTCTCTTGAAACTCAGTTAGTGCAGCAGAGTAACTAGAGGCAGAGTCTTTCACTCCCCTTAGGATTACCATTCATCAGTGGATGGAACAAAGAAAAGTAGGAAAATAATAGAAGTATTTTTTTCTCGTGCAGTGTCGACTGAGTTTGAATCTGGGTCAAATATGATCCAAGGTTGAAACTAGTTATTATCCTGTAAGGGAAATCTTGTTTGGAGAAAAAGTTTAAAATAAAAACATGTTGGGAAACACAATCAAAACACATTAAATCACCACAGCATGCACCGCACAGACAAACCTCAGCTGAGGGGATCAGACAGAGAATCAATAGCTCAATGCAGTGCAATAACACTGAATTCAGTTCCTATCTATAAACCAGAATCTATGAAATCTTGTTTGTTTTTCAATCTTAGTTACGTCAAAGACTAGCCCTCTAGCTGCATCTCTTATATTAGAGTTAGCCATGCAAGCAGCTTCCCATCAATATCAGATCCAGGGGTTTTGTATAAACAAAATAATATGAATTCAAAACCACAAGGCCCTGCGTCAAGACCAAGGTCGTTTTTGAAACTTTCTGGAGGCAAAAATAATCTGATTGGTTGAGTTAAACCTCAGTGGGCGGAGCCAAAGAACCACAGTTTTTTGGAGCCCAAGTTAGCTAACTGGCAAACTTGAAAATGGTAAAGAAGGAACTCTGGTCAATATAAATAAAACATATAAATTACAATGACTTCTTTTTTCATTCATCCATGACCATGGCATTCATGATGTTGAAGGTCAGCAGCTAGCTAAATTAGCTTACCTAGATAGCTATAGGCTAGTATGGGTAGTTTGAACTTGGAAGGTAAGCTAGGCTAACTAGCTAACCTAGATAACTTAGTATGGATTGATTGTAATTTTTCAGTTAGTAGCAGAGCGCTAGGCTTCATAATATTTGACCCCTTGGCCTTCATCATGGGGCTGAAACGCACAGGCCACAGTTTTTAACTTGTCATAATGAATAGCCAAATACAATAAAGGCTTTTTAAACTATGTTGGAGAGTCTCAGATCTCTTTTTCCTCATGACAAGAAGATCCTTTTTTCCACAGAGCAGCCAACTCCACTATCTCTAACATCAGAGGCTGAGACGCTTTCCAGCCTCCTGTCTGTTTATCAAGCAAATGTAAAAGCTTTCATGAACTGGATATAGGTTGAAACATTATTGTGTTATATCACTCAGCGATAAGAGAGAAGCAAAACGGACATTTATTTATATGAAAACGTTGTGGATTATCACTTTACAGTGGGAGTGTGCGCTCCTCTGTGTGACAGTGTGCAGATCAGGCTCTGCTCTGGATCTGCCGGTCCAGCCGCTCCGCTCCGGCCGGACCGCAGATATCCGACAGATCAGAGGCAGGATGTGGGCAGGGGAGCGAGAGGCTGCAGGAGTCTCATCATACAACTGCCCCCCCCACCCCCCGCCCAACACCCCAACCCCCCACCTCCCCCCGCCACGCTCACTTGCACATCGCATGCCACCACCGATGAGCCGCACCGCCATCAGCATGCCAATGGTGTGTTAAAAATGTGTGTGTGTGTATGTGTATGAGACTGGAATTGTGAGTATATGGGCGTGCATGTGTTTGTGCATGGTTGTGTGTGTCTGTGTGTGTGTACAGGTACATACATGCACAATTGTTTAGCTGTATGTCTGTGTATGTATGGTCATTCATAAGTGTGTGTGTGTGTGTGTGTATTTGCGTGCATAAGTGTACATGTCTGTGTTTGCGTACAAGTGTATATCTGTGTCTGTGCATGTGTGTGTGCTTGCGCTATATGTTTCAGTGTGTGTGTGTGTGTGTGTGTATGTGTACATTAAGATGTTTAGCTGTGCACATATGTGTGTGCATGTGTTTATATGTGTATATATGTGTGTTTGTGCATGTGTGTATGTGTGTATACAGGTACATACATGCACAATTGTTTAGCTGTATGTCTGTGTATGTATGGTCATTCATAAGTGTGTGTGTGTGTGTGTGTTTGCGTGCATAAGTGTACATGTCTGTGTTTGTGTACAAGTGTATATCTGTGTCTGCATGTGTGTGTGCTTGCGCTATATGTTTCAGTGTGTGTGTGTGTGTGTGTGTGGTATATAAGATAACACTGCATGGGAATATGGCTGATAGATATATTTATCTTACACATGACATGCCGGCAGCAGTAAAGAATATATTTATTCATGAAGATTACAGCAAGAAATGGTTATGTGTCCTTGTAGCCACAAGCAAGAGAATCCAGCAGCTTACAAGGCATCGCTCATAAAAATAATAATGCTAAAAAAAAAAAAGCCTGTTAGCCTTTCCTGGAGTGATACGTTTGATGAAAGATGTTCAGTAATATAATGTACATTTGATGAGTCCAATGAATACCATTATTCTACAGACTGGCTCCTCTTTAAATGGGCTTTATTCTAGGAAATCAAATTTACATCCATTTATATACATTTATGATCAAAGATGTTTAATGTATTAATTTTGATTGAGTGGTTAAATTGAAAGTTATTGCATTTTCAAAAATCCATCCTTTTCTCCAGTCAGTTTCAGTCTAACTCCAGGAAACAGCATCACAGCTGGACTCGGTCCTGATTGGCTCCCTCACTAAAGAATGACTGAAATCCGTCCAATCAGGGTCCAGTTTGCAGCATTTGAACCGGAAAGCCTCCACTCAGCAGGTTTACCTCATTTGAATTAGAGGAGCCGCTGCTGTCGGCCAATCAGGGTCCAGTATTGTGACAGCTTAGACTTTCACATTCATTCAATAAAATAATAAAACACTTTGAATTAAACTACATTTATCTGCAAAACATCATGAAGAACATTATTCTGATCCTGAGACAGAGGAGATTTGAAATCATCACGTCATGAAAACTGAAAAATATGGGAGCTTTAATGTTATAGAACAGTGACAGTTTGTGAGTTCAAATCCCCTCAGACCGGCTTGGAAAACTTGCTCACGTGCCGTTGAGCAAGGCACACCGCTGCAGTGAAGCTTCCCAGCCAGCAGCAGCAGACTGTGGTTACTGGGCAGCTCTCAGTGTGAATGTGTGTAACTGTATGAATTTTAAGCAGAACGCTGCTGGGAAAAAAGCTTGCTTTCTGGGTAAACAGCTGTGTGGTTAAATAAAGGTTAGCAAAAAATGTGAGAAAAAACACCATTGTTTTACGTGAAAACTGACTGCAGAAAAAATAGTATTATCCTTATTCTACTAGTGTAAAGACTCCATGACTTGATTCAAGAGAACTGTTGAAAGAAGTTGATTTGATGCTGGAAACACATGAAGGATTCCCTCCCTGCTGGGGTTTCTCTCGCTTGCTCTGAGTAAAATAAGGTCTCAATCCTCCGTACAAGATTAAACGACTTGTTGAGATTTTTCTGCACTTGACGCAGGATGATGCGGGGGAAGTTCTGGGGCCTGAAACCGGCGGTTAGAGAGGAGGCCGCGGAAAGCTCTCTAAATGATCATCTTTGGGAATAACGTGGCGGTTTCAGCCTGCTGCAAATAACCGACTTTCTTGGCAGCGTGTGAGAGGCAGCCTGAGGGGATGAGTCATCCGCAGGACCCCCTTTCTCTTTTTTTTCCTCTGGCTGCTGCACATTCCTCCAGTGCCGCGCCTGTAATCCGCTTCAGCTTCAGCTCAGCGCTGATTTGGCTGCTGGTTGCTGTTGTTGGGCTCGGAGCCGCACCGTTAATCATATGTAACGATGTCAATAATCACAGAATATCGGCAGCATCGGAACATTTCGTTTCATATAGAACGTCCACTGTAGTTGAAAATAGTCAAGATGCTGATCTTGCAAAATAGTTAGGATTATGGTGTCAGTTCTTCCCTGTTAGGAGGGAAGGAATTAAAAATGTTTCTATTATTGACTCATTTATTATTTAATTTTTTTTTGTAATCTGGTGTGTTTGTATGTATGTTATGTTTCGATATTGCCGATATGCAGATATTCTATTATCTCTGTCTACAGATCTATATTATCTCTGTCTACATGGATCTACATTATCTCTTTCTAGATGGATCTATATTATGTATTTCTACATGGATCTATATTGTCTCTGTCTATATGGATCTATAGTATCTCTATCTATATGGATCTATATTATCTCTGTCTACATGGATCTATATTATCTCTGTCTACATGGATCTATATGGATCTATATTATCTCTGTCTATATGGATCTATATTATCTCTGTCTATATGGATCTATATTATTTGTCTATATGGATCTATATTATCTCTGTCTACATGGATCTATATGGATCTATATTATCTCTGTCTATATGGATCTATATTATTTGTCTATATGGATCTATATTATCTCTGTCTATATGGATCTATATTATCTCTGTCTACATGGATATACTGAATATTATCTGTCTATATGGATCTACATTATCTCTCTATATGGATCCATATTATTTGTCTATATGGATCTATATTATCTTTGTCTATATGGATCTATATTATCTCTGTCTACATGGATCTATATGGATCTATATTATCTCTGTCTATATGGATCTATATTATTTGTCTATATGGATCTATATTATCTCTGTCTACATGGATCTATATGGATCTATATTATCTCTGTCTACATGGATATACTGAATATTATCTGTCTATATGGATCTATACTATCTCTGTCTATATGGATCTATATTATCTCTGTCTACATGGATCTATATTATCTCTGTCTACATGGATCTATATGGATCTATATTATCTCTGTCTATATGGATCTATATTATTTGTCTATATGGATCTATATTATCTCTGTCTATATGGATCTATATTATCTCTGTCTACATGGATCTATATTATCTCTGTCTACATGGATCTATATGGATCTATATTATCTCTGTCTATATGGATCTATATTATTTGTCTATATGGATCTATATTGTCTCTGTCTACATGGATCTATATTATCTCTGTCTACATGGATCTATATTATCTGTCTACATGGATCTATATTATCTCTGTCTATATGGATCTATATTATCTCTGTCTATATGGATCTATATTATTTGTCTATATGGATCTATATTACCTCTGTCTATATGGATCTATATTATCTCTGTCTACATGGATCTATATTATCTCTGTCTACATGGATCTATATTATCTCTGTCTACATGGATCTATATGGATCTATATTATCTCAGTCTATATGGATCTATATTATCTCTGTCTACATGGATCTATATGGATCTATATTATCTCTGTCTATATGGATCTATATTATCTCTGTCTACATGGATCTATATTATCTCTGTCTACATGGATCTATATGGATCTATATTATCTCTGTCTATATGGATCTATATTATCTCTGTCTACATGGATCTATATTATCTCTGTCTACATGGATCTATATGGATCTATATTATCTCTGTCTATATGGATTTATATTATTTGTCTATATGGATCTATATTGTCTCTGTCTACATGGATCTATATTATCTCTGTCTAGATGGATCTATATTATCTCTGTCTACATGGATCTATATTATCTCTGTCTATATGGATCTATATTATCTCTGTCTACATGGATCTATATTATCTCTGTCTACATGGATCTATATTATCTCTATCTATATGGATCTATATTATCTGTCTACATGGATCTATATTATCTCTTTCTACATGGATCTATATTATGTATTTCTACATGGATCTATATTGTCTCTGTCTACATGGATCTATATTGTCTCTGTCTATATGGATCTATATTGTTTCTGTCTACATGGATCTATATTGTCTCTGTCTACATGGATCTATATTATGTATTTCTACATGGATCTATATTATCTCTGTCTACATGGATCTATATTGTCTCTGTCTACATGGATCTATATTATGTATTTCTACATGGATCTATATTATCTCTGTCTACATGGATCAGCATACAGATGAGTCACTCCAGGGTGATTTATTACCAGCTGCGGCTGTTAGGTCGTATAATGATGTCGATCAACGCCACCTTCACCTCTGTTTCCCACGGGTCGCTGCTTTTTACAGGCAACACAAATTACCTCGACACCAGACTCATCAGCCTTAATGCTGCCGATGCAGAGAGACGCTGCGGGGGGCGGAGTGACGTGGTGGAGTGACGCGGCGGAGTGACGCGGCGGAGTGAGGCGGCGTTCCATGTCCCAAACCTGCAGTGGGAGAGTTTGTAATTTCAGTTCAATTCAACTCAGTTTGATTCAATTCAACTCTAATCAATTAAAGCAGTAATTCTCGTTTATTTATTTTCTCTTCATCTTTGTCCCTCAGCCTCACTGTGGTGTTTCTGCTCTGCACTTCCCACAGATCACCTGTCAATCAAACAGTGTGGGCGGAGCTTGGATTTTCTGTTGCTGCAGTTTGAGTTTCTCTTTTCTTTGTCTGTTCAGCCATGGTGGCTATCACTGCTCATGCTAACTACCCAGTTCTTCTTCTTCTGTTGATTCCAAACAAACCGGAAACGTAAAACGCATCACTTCCGGTGCGGCAGAGGATTTTTCCCAGGAAAGAGCGACCAGACACCGGCTGTTTAGAACAGACAGTGGAGAAGATTTATGAACTGGATATAGGTTGGATCACCGTTGAGTTAGAGCAGTCAGCAGTAGCAAAATGAAACATTATTTATATGTAAATCTTACAGATTATTCCTGTAAATGCAGCTCTCTTCAGTCCAGTCCTCACAGACTCCTGTCAGCAGCCTCAGGGATGAAACTGTCTCCTCTGTGATTTAAAAGGGGAAATGGACTTCTGCTTTCCCACGGCTTCCCACCGACGCTGCATGTATAATTCAAGTGACGACAGCAGAAGTGACCTTCACAGTCTCATGTACATGTGCATCTGCCATATAACTCCACTGACCTGAACAACTGTCACTTCTAATTGGCTCCTGTACTGTACTGTACTGTACTATACTGTACTATACTGTACTATACTGTACTGTACTGTACTATACTGTACTATACTGTACTGTACTGTACTGTACTGTACTGTACTATACTGTACTGTACTGTACTGTACTATACTATACTGTACTATACTGTACTGTACTGTACTGTACTACTGTACTGTACTATACTGTACTGTACTGTACTATATTATACTGTACTGTACTGTACTGTACTATACTGTACTGTAGTGTACTGTACTGTACTATATTATACTGTACTGTACTGTACTGTACTGTGTTCCCATGCTGGGAGGAAAGCATAATGACTTGTTCAGGGTCAATTCATGACTGAACTCATCAATTCCAATTCAACTGAGGAATTGGAATTGGAATTTGAAAACTACTAAGAAACAGAATTGTAATTTAATTGTAATTTCAGGAAGTTGAATTTAATTCAATGCAATTCTGTGAAATTCCATGTTTTTTTGTTTTCTCTTACCACATATCTGAGTGTTATATTGTGTTATATATTATCTTTTATTTGATTCATAATGTTTTGATTTATAATGTTTAGAGTCGAGACAAACTCTCTTAGAAGTGGAATTTCATGGAATTTAATGGAAATAAATTCTGGGAGACTTTCACATTCACACTGCAGCTGCAGGAGCTCAACTGGAGTTTAACATGCATTCTCACTTCAGCTCATGAATGGTCCAAAGCTGCTGTGCCGTCATTCAGAAAGCTGACAACTCTCACAAAATGATTAAGTTAAAACAGGTTGTAGTCCTGTTTACATGACAGTAGGTAACTTGGCCAGACACTTTTACAGACTGGATCCTTTAGATTTCAGAGATACTGAATGTTGACTTAATGTATACCTACCTGTACATATTGCATAATGTATAGGTAGGTATACAGTGTGCAAAACAATGGAGAAAATATATTTCTGGTGTCAAGAAAGTAGATAAATCTAGGCCCAGACAGAGATGTGAGTTAAATATAAAATGCCTTTGTTTGGAGGGTAAAGATATATATAAACAACACCTACACATTCAGCTCCTGCCCTCCTCAGGGGGAACAGATATATCTCGTTTTGAAAATGAATCATCACCAAGTGTTTGTATTGTTGGAATATTGTTTATAGTTTTTCTTAAGAATTTGATGAGCTTCTATTCTATGAGCTTCTATGAGCTTCGAAAATTGTGTGGATTTCAATGCTTACACTGCAGGTCTCTTCATATAAAAATGAATAATTCAGTCCATCATATACCTACAAAACTAAGTGAAAATGTTCCACCTCCATGTTCTTTAACAGTAAAATCCAATTCTATTCATTACATTCACACACATACTGTATATACTGTAACATATGAAGAGTTCACTGTGTTTCCCAGTTTGGGAAATAAAATCATTCCCTGAAGTTCATCATTCAGGATCCAGTCTGTGAAAGTGTCAGCATTCATTTTAATATTTTAATTTAAAATTTTAATCAAATATTTTTTTTTGTATGTTTTATCTGGTTTCTTTTCATTCTTCTGTCAACCCTTCGGAGTCGAAGCTCATTTTCATCAATTTTGCGATATATTGAAATTTGCCTTTCTTTACCACCTAAAAAACAGTTTTGACCCTTAAAGCATGATATGTTATATATATATATATGTTATATATCCTTTCTCTTCAGCTATAGGTCTAGCTTCTCATTTGATCGGCCCCTTTGTGTGCAGCTCTGCTTCTGATTGGTCTACAGACTTTCTAGGAACTCTTTCTTTCTTTTTTGCTATTCCTGTGACTCCAGAGAGTTCATGTATTTTCTCCTGCTTGTAATTCTTATTTTTATCTCTTCATTTTGTAGTTTACTTTTCTTGTTTTTATCCCTTCCTGTAAAGCACTTAGTATTCTGTATTGTAAATATCGCTTTTTGTTTTTTATATTCATATTCTTGACTTTGACTTACAGTACTTGTTGTGTTTTTTTTACCTCTACTTTCTATTTTTCTCCATGTTTATTGTATGCACCTACATACCAAGGCAAATTCCTTGTATTGTGAACTTTACTTGGCAATAAACCTGATTCTAAACTCTGCTTTTAGATAAGCTATATAGAAAGTACCATAATCTGTTTTGAAATCTACATTTTGAAAGAGTTTCCCTTTCTGTTGCCTTTCTTCAGTCTCTCATTTCTGAACGAGTCTCTTCATCCCTGTGTTTTCATCCTGGGCCGGCGCCGTCGTGTTGAGTGGCGGAGCGTTCATCCACAGTGTCACATGTCGTGTGTCGGGGGCGTCGCCCGGCACCGAGGACGCCGCCGCCGCTTCCCCTCTGACCGCCTGACCCGAGCCGACACGACATGTCGCTTCTCCGGCCTCCGCTGCGTTTCGCCGCTGGCTTGGAGCATCAGCAGCGCCGAACACACGAGTGGAGCTTTATTCCAAAATAAGAGACCCGCCGTTTGGAAAAAACAACAGCTGCTCTGGTAAAATGGTTTGAAGTACAAAAATTAAACAGCAACAACAAAATGATGGTAGTTTTTGAAGGGTTGGAAGCAGCTGAAGTCCTTATTTGGCAAAATGGAAACAATTTTACAGACTAGATCCTGTAGATTTTAGAGATATTGGATGATGAACTTAAGGTGATGTTTTTATTTTTTTTACAAAATGTTTAGTTTTTGAACTCTTCATGTGTTCACTGCAGTTACAGTGTGTGTAGATCAACATCCGGTGGTTCTCCTCCTTGGAGTCGAACGTGACACGATTTATGGAACCTGAATGTATTTCTGTATAAAAACATTATCATGCCTTTTTGTTATTAAATGATGAATCTTTGCAGTTTCTAATTGTCAAGTAAAATAGCCTGAAAAAAGAAAATAAATATCATTTGGTGTCTTTTGAGGTTGCAAAAAAGGCATCGCTTTGTTTTGAGGAGGAAGCGAGAAGCGAGAAGCTCCGTGAACTTCACATCCCGTCAGCACAGCTCCCAGTTTCCCTCAAACTGAAACCATCTGAAAGCTTTCAGATGCTATCGAGCGTTTTTCAGAAAAATTCATCATTTAGTTGTTAAATAAAACAGGTGATTCTATCCTCAACAATGTTTGTATTTGATAGCCTAAATTAGCTAACATTAGCTAAGTAATAATCTTTTAATTGTTCATTAGTTTTTATTTTCAGTGTGAGTTTGGTTTACAAATGTTCAGTTTTAGTTTTTATTTAGTTTTAGTATTTTTGGTAGCTGTGGTATTTTTTAAAGCTATAATGAAAGACGTTCAGAACAGGTGTGTTGTAAACAGGTATTGTGTAACACAAACAAATAAAAAAATTCTTTAAAAAAATTATTTACATTAATTTTTCAATTGCCATTCACAAAAATAGTCAAAAATGCATTCTTTTTATTTCTGCATAAGACAACAACTGAAAACATTTCACACACTGTAGCCTATATTTTTTTATTTTATTTTAAGTAGACAAGATAGTTTAAGTTCAGTTTTAGCTTTTTCACAGTCTAGTTTTCATTGTTGTTTCAGTTTACGACAGTGTTCTGGTCTTATAGTTGTAGTTTCCTGATGATAACCTTGTGGTGGAGAAGCAGTGAGAGACATTTCCATGATGGAGAGCCTCAGCGGTCCAGCGAGCCGCCCGCCGCCCACCGCCCACCGCCCGCCGCCGTGCGTCTCGTCGAGTCCTCGAGCGAGACGGCGAACGCAACCTGCTGCCGTCAGACCATCAGACCGTCAGACCGTCAGACCAACAGACCGTCAGACCGTCAGACCGTCAGACCAACAGACCGTCAGACCGTCAGACCAACAGACCGTCAGACCGTCAGACCAACAGACCGTCAGACCATCAGACCGTCAGACCGTCAGCTGAAACAAGCGATCCGTCCTCGCCTCCGCCTGCCAGTCCAGCTTTATTAGAAACTGGAAAACAGACAAACACTCAGACAGGAAAGCCTCTTCTGCCGCTCTGTGAGTGTGTGTGTGTGTGTGTGTGTGTGTGTGTGTGTGTGTGTGTGTGTGATCGTGACTCTCAGACACAATAGCCGTCTAACCTTTATCTGAGTGTGTGTAGGTGTGTCTACGTATGTGTTTTGTGTGTGTGTGTGTGTGTGTGTGTGTGTGTTTACGATCATGTTACTGACATGTCAAGGCTGAGGATGAATGATGAGTCACGTCTGTGTGGGAACAAATCATTGGTGTGTGTGTGTGTGTGTGTGTGTGTGTCTTTGCATGAATGCATCTCTGCTAGCGTGCTTGCCCGCTTGTGTGTGTACAAGCGTGTGTCTGTATGCGTGCGTGTGTAAGATATAATAAAAATCTTAAAATAACTGTGTGTCTTTGTGTGTACGTGTGTCTTTATCTGTGTGTGTGTGTGTGTGTGTGTGTGTGTGTGTGTGTGTGTTCATGCAGAGGAGAAGCCAGTTAATGAGCAGCTATTTTCGACCCTCTCTAGGACAGGATGTCATATTTGCGGTGACTACACGGTAGCGGGTGGCACATCAAATCAACGCAGACAAAAATGGACCATTAATGAGCTTTCGAAATTCAGACAGCACTTCTGATGTGTCACTGGGCATGTTAGGTGTGTGTGTGTGCGTGTGTGTGTGTGTGTGTGTGTGTGTAAACCCTCCAAGAACAGCGAGCGGTCTTTGAAAGGCAACTGCAAATTACAAAAGCAAATGCTATTCTGTGCAAAACAACCAAAATTAAGCGCTGCACACTGCGGCCCAATTTCACACGATGTTCTGAGCTTATTTTAGTTTCTTTACTCACATGTCATCCGGGACGCAGGCTGCATGGGGGAGAGGACGATCAAAAGAGAACAAAATAACATACGGTAAGCATGTATGTACTAAGGTCGATAACGGAGAGTGATGTTTTCGCATTGAAGCTGCCGATAGCTTATATTTTATGCCAATATCTTTACATTTTTTTCCATTTTCATGCCAAAACATGCAAGTTTCCCCTATAATTTTGTGGAAAAGCCTCTGAAACAGCATTTAGTCCATCATGGGACACTAAAACTCTCCACAGAAACCCAGACTAAAGGTCTAAATGTTTAAAATCTTATTTCTCCTAAAACAAGTGAAAAACTTTGCCGTCGGGGTGAGATAATTACATTTATTCCCAATGCAGTTTCACTTGTTTTCAAGAACTTTTGGTGACACTTTTCTTGAAGTGGCTCCTGAAGTGGCATTACAAGGCATCAAAAACGTATTATAAACATAATAACATGCAAAAAATGTAGGGGGTTGAACACTTAATGGGACAACTGCATAGTTAATGACATGATGTGACCTTGAATGTCGTTTTCTGATGTTTGCCTGATGATTACATTGTAAGAAAGGTTAATATCTGCTTCTAATCTGCCTGTAATGCATCACACTGCGTTTCAAGCAGCGCTGTACCGTGTATTTCGTTTTTGGGAACCGTGAAACAAAAGGTTGAAAACCACCGGATGAAATGACTTGTCGAGTCCAGGGCCAATCATCTTCCACACTGCAAGAAAAGTCCATCTTAACAGGGGATTTTGTCCGGTTTTAAGTCTTGAAATCAAATTTTTCTTAAAACAAGTGAAAAACTCTGCTGTGTGAATGAGATTATTTCACTTACTTCCAATGCAGTTTTGCGTGCTTTGAAGAAGAAGTTCCATTACGAGAAGTGTTGCTCCTAAGGCATTAGAAGGCATCATAAGTGCATTAAAAGCATATTGTGAGTGCATTCAAAGTCTTATAGAGCATGATAAACAATGTAAAAAAACATGCAGCAGGTTTAATACTTTATGGGGCAAATGTACATTGAATGTACAAAATATTAGTAACGTCTTCCTGATATTAAGTTTTGCACAATCCACATCTTAACTGTCTCAAAGCTTAAAAATCCCTCTCTAACTCGTCTGCTTCTCCTACATCTCCTCCTTTGTGATCAGTATAGATTTAATAAGGGAAATCAATAAGCGATAATGGCTCGATTCACCTCATCAATGTACTTCATAACAGAAGCGTCCCTAATATTTTGTACATTCAGTCTACGATTAAAGATATGATATTAAACTGTGTATATTTTCTGATGTTGGTCTTGATGATGTTTGATAATCTTACCATCTGCTTGTAATTCATCCAAATGCACTTCAAGTGTTGTACCGGACTTTCATTTCGGGAACCATGAGCCAAAAAGGTCGAGAAGCCCCGGGTTAAATGACTTGTCAAGACGGATATTTTTTGCAGCGTGGGATCTGAGGCAGCCCGGCGTGGTCGGCGGCGTCGACCCCGCTCTATGATTAAGTTGACAGTTGGGATGTCGGAGAGCGCCAAAGCACTGCTATCGAAACTGTGAATTCGCTGCCATAATTAATGGCTTGGGCTGCATGAGGAACAATCTGCCTCAGCCAACAGGGCAGCTGAGAGAGAGAGAGTGAGAAAGAAGGAGAGAGAGAGAGAGAGAGAGAGACAGACAGACAGACAGAGTGTCAGCAATGTCCTTTAAACTTAAACTCTGGGTACTGTGGGTGTTTGACAGTGTGGCTTTAACACAACATCTATCTATCTATCTATCTATCTATCTATCTATCTATCAGATTGGAGTTTTAGTTATACAAACATTTCTCGGAGGCAGAAAAAATCTCATTGGTTGAGTTAAACCTCAGTGGGCGGAGCCAAAGAGCCACGGTTTCTCAGAGCTCTTCTCTTCAACAGTAAAGAAGGAACTCTAGCCAAAATATAAATAAAAAATATAAATGTCAATGACTTTTCATTCATTCCTGACCGTGGCATTGAAGGTCAGCAGCCAGCTAACTAGCTTACCTAGCTATAGGCTAGTATGGCTAGTTTGAACTTGGAAGGTCAGCTAGGCTAACTGGCTAACCTAGATAGCCTAACTTAGTTTGGCTAGCATTTTTTTTTTTTTTTTTAGTTAGTAGCAGAGTGCAAGGCTTCATCATATTAGCTTCCTTGTCTCTTAGCTTTTGTCTTTTTCCCCGGGCTTCTAGTCCGATGTTACTTGCCTCCCAAACTTAGTGTTACCATGGATACTTGACAGAATGACAGAAGATTTCTGTACATTTATATTACGTATTAGGTATATATTAGGTTAGGCTATGTAGAATAGGTAGATTGTTTGTCTTGCTAAATCTGCTCTTGCCTACCTTGTGTTTTTCGCTATGCTTGTCCTACATAATTTTGTTCACCATTGATTGTGTTTAGTTAGATCTAGCTAGACACATTCTCTGTAAAATCCTCTGAGACATGCTTGTGATAAAGGGCTATATAAATAAACTTGACTTATATTTTAGGCAGTAGCGTAGCTGGCTGTCTTATTTAGAGTGACTTGCAATGAATGCAGCTGACAAATAAGTTAATGATAAAAGGATAAAAGCGACAGCATCCAAACAAGAATGTATCCCTTAAGCGAATACGTATGTGAGAAGTGCCAGGTAAAGAGATAAGGGCCAGCGAGGAAAGGTAGTCAGTTCTTTTGCTCGACCTGGTCTACCCTTGACACGAACAGATTGATAATTAATTGATTGGTCAGGACTGCCTCATTAATCGACTGTGTCAGCTCAGGCTGGACACCAACACAGCCGTGTCCTCGCTGGAAAACAGAATCTAATGAAACACGTGTTCTAGGCAGCAGGTAATTTCTCGGTTACTTTGGTGACATGATTGGATATTGTCTTACTTATATGCATGGATGCTCATATTGATATTTGTTACATCTGTCATTTGATGGATTTGCTTTTATGCAAAGTGCCTTATGCTACCATGAGTATATCATCGCTGCCCAGTGAAAACCTCAGATCTCCAATATGTCAACTTTTCAGGAACGAAGAAAAACAGAAAATCTGTTTTCAGATTCAACAACATGCAGTTCTGAGTTTAACCAGTGAGGTTTGGAAACATGAAACTCACCAAAATTAGAGTTACGGGGATTTTGTAGGACAACAGTGATATGTATTTTTAGTATGGGGGACCCCCAGTGAGAATTCAACCCCTAACCCTGGCAGTTTTGGCGCCTGGCTCTTTCTATTGAGACACACAGACATCCTTTGGGAATGAGTTGTGTCTTGTGATGCCGGACACATTGAGCCTGTCCTCTGCTGAATAGATCTCCACAAACCAAGGTCAGACCTCTCAGTATTGTCACCGGCCACGGACAGTTTTCCCAGCCAGCTGTCATGGCAGAATGTTAATCACTTGTTCCCTTGACGATGAAATCGCAGGCGGTAGGAATACGAACAAGTATAAAGTCTGTACAGAGTATGGGCCTATTTAAAGGATAAGGCTGGTGTTTTTTAATGCATTTCTTACCGTCAACAAATCCTATGAAAATAATAAAATCAGCAATGAATCTGTTTTGCTAACAAGTCTCGTCCATGTAGCCGAGGCCCAACTCCATTGTATTAAAAAGCTATTAAAAACCCGTCACAGAGTCTGGCAACATATTTCATCATTGCGATGCACTGGGCCGGCCGACTTTTTCCTCAAACAACTTAATAAACCGACCGTAAACACGTTTTCCATCTCAGGAAAGTAGTTCCGTAGCAACGAAAATAGTCCCCGGCGTAATGAAGAATTTGTTCCCATTTGAATTTGATTTGGTAATAACTACAACAGCCTGACTTTTCATGGTAACAGTTAGCGATTTTTAAAATGTAAACTATGTCTTTGTGAGCTGTATTTAAAGGTTTTTAGCTGTGAAGTGACGGATCAAAACTTAAAAGCGAAATACAAACTGTCTCCTTAACAGCAGCTATTAGATCTTTTTCTTCTCTCGTCCCCTTGGTTTCCTTTGGTAGCATGTGCAGTGTGTGCAGCGTGTGCAGTTTACTGACGTCACCTGACAGGATTTCTGGTTACTGAAGTTCAAACAAGTTTCAAACAGTTACCTCCTCTGCCAACGTTTGAAGTTTCCTACTGCAGCATTAAATATCACTTTATTTGAATGTAACTTCATCTCTCTGATCAGCTGCCTTCATCTTTTCTATGGAGAGACAGGAACATTAGGCTACTGGGCTAGCTGGTTAATGTTAGCAACTGAACTGTTAGCAAACATAGCTACAGCATGTTACCTCCATACATAGAAGCACTGCTTATGCAGCAATGTGCTTTATTGTAAAATGCTGGAGTAGGTATGTGTAGTCTTATCATAATAAAATGATTTATCTATCACAATCACTATATTGCAGCAGTCCATGTAAACTAATAGACGAAGAACCAAAAAATCCATTCTCATGTGATGTTATCGAAACTCCTCCAAAACTTGAGGAACAAGTAAAATATGAAGAGTTTGTTCTCAAAATGACTGTATCATCCATTTTGGTAAAAAAAAAATAATTACAGTTCATCATTCAATATCTCCAACCTGAGGATCCAGCCTGTTTAAGTGTTATGAATTTGTCAACCAAGGATGTTTGCTGCCTACTATCCTTTAAAATACTACAATTTGTTTTCAATTTTGTGCTATCTGTCATTATGTAAGAGCAGTTGTCACTTGTCAAATGGAGGAGAATAAACTCTTGATCTTTAAATGTTTTTTCTTCAAGCAAGTCAAAAAATTTGCCTATGGGGGGGAAATAATCTAACCTGTTTCCAGTGCATCTCAACTAGTTTAACTGATCTGTCAAGTGATGTCAAGTTACATCAAGACGTTGTCACTCGTTTCAACAAAAGTCTTGGGAACTGGATTTGAAACAAGTGAAATTATCTCAACCCTTTGGCACATTTTTTCACTTGTTTTTAATGATTTTTGCAAAAAACCAAATGAGCAGTAAAGGTAATTTTATAGTGTCGGGCATGTCAGAGAAAGAGCTGGGTCAGTAGACTGTCTAGACACATGCAGTGCTGGCTCTGTATATAAATAGACAGTGACCCGGCATATCTCTGTCCAGATAACACACAGTACTGCAGCATCAGGGATTTGGCCCCTTACATGTCTGCTTTAGCAAAAACCACTCAACAATACAGTACATTACATTTTATGATGAGCAAACTCTTGAAAATGGGCTTTTTTCCAATATACAGTACGGTGAATTCAAAGTCTTAAAAAAGCATTTGACTTTGAATATGGGACATGATTTATTTTTTGAGGTTACAAGTGATAAAAAGGCAAGATTTAACCTTGGTTACCCAGCAAACATTTAGATGTTGAATAAATGTTGATAAGTTGGTTAAAAACCTGAAACTGGAACCTAAATATCTTTCTGATATCGGTTCACAAAAGTCTCCAGCTGTTTTAATATGAATTTTTACCATGCCATAGTGAACATTTTGTGCTCGTTTGGGTTGACGTTGAACCTGGCTACTTCCTGCACATTGTCATCTGTGAGATGCTAGCTGGGTCTCTTTAGTTCTGGTCTTGTGCAATGTCTGTGCAGACTGAGTTATAAAGTTAAAGAGCTCATTCACAAAATACTAATGCATTCATTTGGAATTCAAACCGTTTCCTGAAGCTAAGAATTCAAGTTCATCATTTAATATCTCTAAAATATAGAGGATGCAGTCTGTAAAATGAAGGACACAAGTTACCAAGTCTGCTTTAAATTTTTTTTTACTTGTACTAGAGGAAGAAAGGAAGTGTTTCTTACAGTCTAATAACACACTGCACCAATCAATCCCAGAGTTGGACTAATCGTTTTTATACTGACTGTGTGTATACATTATTTTCTCTTACTATACTATTTATATATTTCTTGTAACCTGGTGGCAAAAACAGTTTCATCAATCATTAATGTATTCAGTCATTAATTCATTCATTCATACTATCAACCATTTTGTAAGAGCAGGTGTCATTTTTCTTCCAAAATGGTAGATAGATTTTGGAAGGGAACATTTGAATCTCAGCTCTCACTTCCATGTCTGTGGGTTCCTCTGAACGGCAGGCCGAACCCATTTATTTTGATTGATGCATTAGCATAACTGATCCTCTAATTCTGTTTCACACCCCAGTTATTTTTCAGGGCCTGGCGGGGATAGACAACCCCCCACCCCCCCCCACCCACCTCCTCCTCCCCCTCACCCAGAATAAACTCTCCTCATCTTCACCTCCTGGATGTTCATCATCATCACATACCACCAACATACTGTAACCTAACGCTACCATACACATACAATACCACCAACCTAGAGTATAGGTTAGAATAGAAAAACACAGCAGATACAGTAGAATCAGAAATGATCTTGGTGTCATCCTTTCAGATTCTACTGTATCTGGTGTACAGTACAATAGCATCAAAATAAGATAAAATACCAACAATATACTATAAAATACCACCAACAAACAGTAGAATTACACCAGATACAATAAAATACCACCAATATACAGTAAAATACCACCAACTAACAGTAGAATTACACCAGATACAATAAAATACCACCAGATACAATAAAATACCACCAGATACAGTATAATAACACCAAAATACAGTAAAATAATACCAACACACAGTAAAATAATGCCCCATTTACAGTAGAATACCACCAATATACAGTAGAATACCAACAGCACACAGTAGAATAACATCACATGCAGTAGAACAGCACCGATATACAATAGAATACCAACAATATAAAGTAGAATACCACCAGATACAGTAAAATACCACCAATATACAGTATAATAACACCAAGATACAGTAAAATAATACCAACACACAGTAAAATAATGCCAATTTACAGTAGAATACCACCAATATACAGTAGAACTACACCAGATACAATAAAATACCACCAGATACAGTAAAATACCACCAACATACAGTATAATAACACCAAGATACAGTAAAATAATACCAACACACAGTAAAAGAATGCCAATTTACAGTAGAATACCACCAATATACAGTAGAATTACACCAGATACAATAAAATACCACCAATATACAGTAAAATACCACCGACAAACAGTAGAACTACACCAGATACAATAAAATACCACCAGATACAGTAAAATACCACCAACATACAGTATAATAACACCAAGATACAGTAAAATAATACCAACACACAGTAAAATAATGCCAATTTACAGTAGAATACCACCAATATACAGTAGAATACCAACAGCACACAGTAGAATTCCATCAACATGCAGTAGAACAGCACCGATATACAAAGAATACCAACAATATAAAGTAGAATACCACCAGATACAGTAAAATACCACCAATATACAGTATAATAACACCAAGATACAGTAAAATAATGCCAGTTTACAGTAGAATACCACCAATATACAGTAGAATACCAACAGTACACAGTAGAATAACATCACATGCAGTAGAATTCCATCAACATGCAGTAGAACAGCACCGATATACAATAGAATACCAACAATATAAAGTAGAATACCACCAGATACAGTAAAATAATACCAACACACAGTAAAATAATACCAATTTACAGTACAATACCACCAACATATAGTAAAATACCAGCGATAAACAGTAGAATACCACCAAAATAAGGTAGAATTATACTAACATTCAGTGGAATACTACCAATATAGAGTAAAATACCACTAATATACAGTAGAATACCACCATGAATCACTGCTGATTTCATCATTGAACGTCACATTGTCAGGCTGTTGTAGCTACAAAGTATAAGCAACACTCTCATTAATCATTTTATTAATTTCCTCAAACCTCTGTAATATTTTAAAAGGGACGAAACTGTTAGACATATGTAGTGTTTTGAACATGGATCATGCTTTTAAATAACTTAAGATATGTCATGTTTGTTTGTTTTACAGGGTGTGAGTGCACCGGGGACAAGATATCAGTTGATTCATGTGTGAATAAAAGATATAAGTGTGTGTTAACTTGTGTAAATTGAGTGAGTGTGCTGTAACTAAACGGTCTGGTTGTAGCTGTCAGCCAGAGAGACGCAGTACCAGATAAATACGTCTCTCTGCTCAGTGCATCTACTGAGATGAGTAATGATAATAATAACAGTAATAATAAACTTTAATTTCTGTGGCACTTATGTAAAAGCAGAGTTTACAAAATGCTTCACAGGAAAGCATGAAGACAAGAATGATCAGAGGCATGATTTAAAGAGGTTAAAAGAAAAAATAAATGTGTGAAATCAAAAGAGATAAACAACAACATTAGAGAGGGAAAGGGGGGATAAAAGGGAGGGGAAAAAAGAGAAACACATTTTTTGTCATTAGTTAATGTTGGTAATATTACTCTGTCATGCCGCTAAAGCAGATTTGAAATTAAAATTGAACAGAGAGAGAGAGGAAGTGAAAGAGTGAGAGACAGCGCTTTATCTCAGGTGAGGTGAACTTAGGCTAGCCAAGTTAGTAAAATCACTTCTTGTGTTGTTTCTTATGTTTTCTCTGTATTTTTTTTTACTATTCTTGTTTTTGTCCCTTCCTGTGAAGCACTTTGTGAACTCTACTTTTAGATATGTGCTTTAAAAATGAAGTTATTTATTATTATCATTATTATATCTCAATTTAAGTCAGAAGTGCATAAAAATCCAACACCATCGTGAGACAATTAAGACAGTCATAAGAAAGAGACGAGAGAGAAGAGATAGAGGAGAAAGTCGAAGAGCAACAACAAACTATAAAACTGTATAAAACTATATAATATATCCCAGCATGCTTAGTGTTCATTACATATCTCGCACCTCTCTTTTGTTCTTGATTGATAATTCAAATTCTTACTTACCTGTTTTCAACTGAATAATCAAATTGAGTGTCATAAATGGTTAAAGTTAATTTGTTTTGTTCCCTTTATTATCTATGTTTCTGTAGTTCTATAACTGCTTTGGCAATGTAAGGAAAACCTCACGATGCCAATAAAGCTCTTTGAATTGAACAGAATTGAACTGAACGGGGAGAGAGGGCAGCATGACAACGAGGCCAGAGATGAGTCACTTTATCGCTGCTCTGTCTGCCGCTTGTAGAGGATTAAAACGGATGGATGGATGAAAAGATCATGGAGAGACAAGAGGGAGGAGGGCTGACTGGTTGAATTTATTTGATAAATTAAAATACATTATACCAACATATTCTGAGGATGTCAGGGTAAAATCACAAGATTATTTCCATTTGCGGTTCTTGAATCATTTGGCAGGCAAGCAGAAAATACTTCCTGGTACACAGCACATAGATATGTAGCCTGCTATGGCAATAACACCCAAATTTTATTTTTACTATGATTATGGGTATGATGATATGGCTGGGTATGAGGTACAGCCACGCAGCACTAAAGTCTCCAATGACCGTATTTCCACAGCAGCCATTTTGAATTTACGTCACCCTTGGGGTGGGAAACTACCTGGAACATTGGCAAATATAAAACTGGCCTATATAAAACTATTAAACTAAGTGAGGACTTCAGATAGAACAACAGTTATCAAATTAGCTAGCAATCTCTGGAACAACATCTACGACAACTGCTTGAAATTAGCAGGGAAGCTAGAAGCTAGCTAGCTTACGATAGATAGCCTACTTTACTCAGAACAGAACATGTCTTGTAAGTGCATTGCATTCTGGTCTATTATTGGATTTCTCCCAAACTGGTTTAAAGGAATCTTGGATCCTCTTACACTGTTAGATCTCATCATCTAAATGTTATTTTGGTGTACATACTTTCCTTAAACCTGTCTCATATACTCCTACATCAGTTAGTGATTTCCTACATTTCCCAGAATGCCTTTCAACAACCCTGAGAGAATGGGCATGAACTTGTTGCTTTCAATCAAAGGCGTGTGTAGGGGCATATAAATAGCTAGCTAGCCAACTAGTTCATGAACACTGGGGTGCGTCTATGATCGTAGTCACCTTACTTACAACACAACCTGTCTCTCTGCTGCAGTGCATTCTGGTCTCTCTCCTGCTCCTGTGGTGGAGAAACTGGTCTCTCTTCTTCTTCTACGATGGATTTCTCCCTGTATGATTGTTGAACATCTCTTGGTGCAAAATGGCGGCTCTAGAAAGAAGCCCTCGCTCTTTGATTCTGAGGGACTGACACCAAAACCTGACGTTTACCGCTGATGTTTTACATCCTGAAACATTTTCTCATATCAAACTCCACTGGAGCTGCTGGAGATATCTGGTTTCGATGTCTACGATTTGCCAGTTATGCACGAAGAAGAAAAAATATGCCAAACTACTAAATGGGCCCACTAAATTTTTCTTTTTAGATCTGAATTTCCATGCATGCAAACAGTCTTTGTTGAGTCAAAGTAAAGAAAGGGATCAGAAAGAGGAAGGAAGGGTTTAGAGGACATGAAGACGGTGGGTGAGAGAGAGAGAGAGATGAAAAGAATGAGAGGTGAAAGAGAGAGAGAAAAAAAGAGTGCTGAGTCATACTTCTGTCTGATGAAGGGGTACGAGGATGTCTTGTCATAATCCATCGATCAGAGCGAACAGAGGAAAACGCTTCTCCTTCTCTCCGTGCACCAGGGGCGTGCACGGCGTTGATGGAGCGTGCACGTGGCTCGACGTTTTTGTTTTGGTGTCCTACCATCCTCTCTCTCTCTCTCTCTCTCTCTCTCTCTCTCTCTCTCTCTCTCTCTCTCTCTCTCTCTCTCTCTCTCTCTCTCTCTCTCTCTTCTCTCCCTGTTGCTCTCTCTCTCTCTCTCTCTTCTCTCGCTGTTGCTCTCTCTCTCTCTCTCTTCTCTCCCTGTTGCTCTCTCGCTCTTTCTCTGTCTCTACCATCCTCTCTCTCTCTCTCTCTCTCTCTCTCTCTGTCTCTACCATCCTCTCTCTCTCTCTCTCTCTCTCTCTTCTCTCCCTGTTGCTTTCTCTCTCTTTCTCTGTCTCTACCCTCCTCTCTCTCTCTTTCTCTCTCTCTCTCTCCCTGTTGCTCTCTCTCTCTTCTCTCCCTGTTGCTCTCTCTCTCCTCTCCCTGTTGCGCTCTCTCTCTACCCTCCTCTCTCTCTCTCTCTCTCTCTCTCTCTTCTCTCCCTGTTGCTCTCTGTCTCTACCCTCCTCTCTCTCTCTTTCTCTCTCCCTATCTCCCTCATTCTCTACTTTTCTTTCTCTCTTTTTCTCACTGTTAATCTCAATCTCTCTCTTTCTCTACCTTTGTTGTTCTTTCCCCATTTCTATCCCACTTTCTCTCTCTCCCTCTGTCTCTCTCTCTTTCTCTGTCTCAGCCTCTCTATTTCTTTCTGTCTCTCTCAAATTCAAATTAAAAAATGCTTTATTGGCATGACGAGAGAACACATCGCCAAGTCAAAGTACACAGAATCACTGATGAATCCGACATCTAGTGATCGAATGAAGCGTCAACAAAGTTATTACAAGCATGTTGAGTTCATAGATATTGTGACACACACACACACACACACACACACACACACTGGCTTTTGAGGTGATGCAGTAAACATCACTCACTGTCTCTCATATTATGGCAGGCTGTTACATAAAGTGCTGCCAGGCTGCTCTCGCCCAGTAAAAAGGGGAGTTTTGCTTCATCTGGGAGGTTCTTGAAGCCCACTGAGGAGGTTTTGGTAGCTTCAAATTGACAAAATTATTGCTCTCATACATCTTTATATTGCTCACAATTAATTGTGATGGGGTGTATAAAACCCACACACTGCTGGAGTTGATGTATACGTCCAGAGGCAAAATTAGAAGTGCCAGAAAGGTTCACCTTTTTGACTTATACTTCTACGCATCAATTCCAGCAGTGTGCGGGTCTTATATTTATTTATTTGTTTATTTTTTGAGCGACCATGTACAAAAACATTAATCTCAGTTAATGAGAAGAGATGCTTTGCACCAGATTTAGCTACTAGCTCATTTCCATCTGTAGTGCCTTAGGCAGGCATACATAAAAACAGTGCAAAATACGAAAAAAAAAAAACATATCATGGGAATCATAATCACATTCCCAACCCTAACCTACCCCAACCCAAAACTCCTCTTACCTATAACAATGCACACAGGCACACTCTCACACACACACATATGCCCTATCACAATATGTATTAGTTTTGGGATCTATGCACCTGTGAGAAATAGATATCTATAGTGGCTCATGCTTGGTGCGACGGTGCTCTGCCAGATTTGATTCACATTTAGTTTAAAAATGCAGCTCAGTTTCAGGGACGTTCATCTCAAATCGATCACAGAGCCTGTCCTCTTTAGGGAGTGATGTTTTCTGATTCCTGCCTTTCTCATTGGCTTGTTGTGATCCCAGTCTGCGCTCTCTGGACTCGAGGACTGAGCCCTGCAGAGATTCAGAGAGGGGGTCAAGGGTTGAGTGATTATCCAGGTGTCTGCATGTCAAGGTCTTTTTTAATGACATGATGTTGTAGCTAAAGATAACCTTAGTGCAGTAAATGTATTAGGTAGGGCTATCTGTGTTCTGTGATTAATCTTTTGTGTGTTTTTATCCCTTTTTGTTGTACATTATTCTGTACTGTATATTGGTAGTGATTGTATTATGTTAATTTATTGCACCAGTTTTTGAGCTGGTAACACCTCTGTTGTATCTCTGCAGTTATGTTTTTTTAATGAGTGCAATGTTTGATCTTATGTGTCATTACTTTATTTATTAACGTGTGGTGGCTAATCAAGTTTCCCCCTTAGGGGATTAATAAAATTGTCAATCAATCAGTCCCCACACCTCGCTGCCATATAATGCAATCAGTTCAATTATAGATTTGAAAATTTTGAGCCAGATCCTAATTGCAATGTCAATTTGAATTTGTTTTTTGAGGGCAAATAAGGCCCTCTTTCTATTGTCTTTCACTTCACTTCACAGCCAGACAGAAGAAGTTACCAGCAGAGTTTATTTTCAGTCCAAAGTATTGGTACTAAGCAGAGGCGTTGTTAGGATCTTGAAACATTGGGGGCTTAGCCCAGCTCAGAAATCTTTAGATTTTCACCCGATAATTGCACCATTTTCAAGTTATTTCAGAGTAAAATGAATATAAGATGTGAGACACTGTGCTCTACCAAAAGGTTCGGGTCAGGTGTGTAGGCTGGCTTTCACAACATGAAATCAAAATAAACAAAATGATCTGAGTTCTCATTCAACTTCGTTATTTTTATTTTCAGCAGCAGGAGTAAAACCCTAAGAAAAAATAAGAGCCTTGGCATTGATGAAGCAGTCATTATGCTAGATTGTATGTTGCCAATGCTTTGTTCAATTTTAAAAATTGACCAACCCTGGTCTCATAGCTTCTGCTTCTATTGTGTGACGAGGCTCCTTTTGAACTGTGACAAACTGTGTTAACTCTGTCCTGTCTATCTGATCCTCTCCTCTTCTTCACCTCTCCAGTAGCTCTTCTGGTGTCTCATCTGTCTGTCACACTCCTCCTCTCCTCTCCTCTGCTCTCTCCTCCTGTTCTCTTCTCCTCTCTCCTGTCCTGCTCATAAAAAGGACGCAATCAGCATATGCCAACCAAACTAACCAAATCTCTCATTTTTTGATGTGATGATTAGATCATAAACACGTTATTTATCAATTTATTTTATACATAGACTTAACCAATTATTTGAACACACTAACCAATATCAGATTATACAAAAGCAAACCATTAATGCACTATTCCATCCCATAGGGGCTAAATAGTCATCGATGCTCATTATTCCATGTGGGCTGACAGTCACACAACACAGCAACACTATTGGATGCAGCTACAGGCCGATATTCAATGCAGCAACAGACGTACATCAATCAGCTTTCTATTGCTATTCATTACTTACTGCAGTGTAATCAGTGGATTCTGTGCTCTCTCCATCGGATAACATCTATCTTCACGGCCTCATCCCTTCCTCTGTTGTGCTCTTGTTGCTCTTTCAAGTTCTCTCTCTCCCTTTCTTTCTCTCTCTCTCTCTCTCTCTCTCTCTCGCGCTCACACAAAATGCGCGCGTGCCAAGTATGAAGTAAGATCTACTTCACCAGTGTGAAGTAATAATAATAATAATAATAATAATAACCTTTATTTGTATAGCACCTTTCATACACAACATGCAGCTCAAAGTGCTTTACATCAATAAAAGGCAGATAAGAGACAGATAAAAAGATAAAATTCATATAAAAGAACATGCAAGATGCATTGCATTAAAAGAATCAAATCAAGTAAAATATAAAGATAAAAGAACACAACAAATACTCCCACTTTTAGATGCACATTGTGAGTGAACCCATATGTTCACTCACAGATCTGCTGCTTGAATGACACACAGAGGACCCAAAACGTACTTGCGTTTTTGATCAACGATATAATATTATTTTTGAGCTTTGGGCTTTAATGCATGATCGGAATGACAATAGATCCGTGGCTATTTTTTTATTATTCTTATTTTTGTAAAAAAAATATTTATTATTTTTTGAGATCCGGGGCTATTCATAAAACATTCGGGGCTGTAGCC
Source organism: Centroberyx gerrardi (assembly GCF_048128805.1). NCBI lineage: Eukaryota > Metazoa > Chordata > Actinopteri > Beryciformes > Berycidae > Centroberyx > Centroberyx gerrardi. The sequence goes on from NC_136009.1 coordinate 28,471,423, forward strand.
TCGGACGCCCAGGCCTAACGACCACGCCGCTGGTACTAAAGCTTTTTGGGTTTTGTATAACTTGTGTGCCCAGTGTGAATGTGTTGTGTGGGCTTTGAGACTAAGATCTCTTCTGGAAAACCACGATTTTGGTCCCGGTCTGGCAGAACGGATGAAGGATGTCCAAGTTCTGCTGTAGATGGCAGAACTAGGTCATCAGCATACATCAAGAGTGTGACCACGGTATTATGCAAAGTCAGGCCAGGAGCAGTAGAATTTTTGACTCTCTTTGTTTATTCATTTATATGTTAAATAAAGTAGGGCTCAAGCTGCACCCCTGGCGGACTCCACAACAGAAGGGTGAGTTGTGGTTGTACTATTACTGAATTTAGAATGTGAATTTACTAAATGTTACATACAGTACTTACCTGTTATATTTGCCATAGCAGTTTTCCTGTTACTGTGTTTAGTTGTTTTTGTTTTGGATCAGTAGGCTGCTTCATTTATACTTTTAAAAGTAAAGATATGTTGATAATTTCAATGCCTACAAAAGGATAGTGACTGAATGTAATTTAGCTACCAGGGAATTTACACCAGCACTTGGTGGACTGTTCACTTATATTAGTGATTCATTTTCATAGATTCATAGTAACTACAAAAGATTTGTTAATTCAGATGCTTAATTCATAGTTTTGTATGTGAATATGGAATTCAAGAGATGTTATGGAAATCCATTTTTGTATTTTTGTGAAAGATTATTTTGATTAAAAAAAAGGAAAGAAAAGAGAAACCAAATGGGTTAGATGAGAAAATGAAATGTTTAATAAAGACAGAGAAGAAGAATACAACTAACGTCTCCTGTCTGCTTTTTCCTGTTCACAGGTGTCTCATGCCTGGGACCCGTAACACACGTTTATCAGTTAGGATGTATCTATCTCTTTCTCACCTTTTTCTCTCACTCTCTCTCCATTTCCTCTCTTGCTCTCTCCCTCTCTTTCTCTCATCTCCTCTTCCTCTTTCTGTCCGTTTCTGTCTTCCCCCCTTTTTTCTCTACCTCTCTCATTCTCGCTCTGTCTCTTTTCTTCTCTCTCATTATTTCTGTCTTGCCTCTGCTGTTTCCCTTTTCCTACCTCTCACCCGCTCCATCACTTTCTCTTCTTTCTTTCTTTCTTTCTTTCTTGTCGGCCTCAATCTCTCTCTTCCCTCCTCTTTCTTTCTCTCTCCCTCTCCCACTTTTTCTCTCTTCCCTACCTCTCTCCCTCTTTCTCTACATCGTTTTCTCCTCTTTCTCTCCCTGACCCCCTCTTTCTCTTACTCCCTCGTTCGCTCGTTATTTCTCTCTCGCTCCGCCCTCTCTTTTCTTCTCTCGTTCCTTCACTCTCTCCCTCTCTTGTTCTCTTCCACTTTTTTTTCTCTCTCCAATCTCATTAAATTCAAATCTGCTCTACTGGAATCACTGGAAAGAAATCAATGTTTTTTTGTTTTTAGGTGGTATTAAAAACATTAACGATGGATGACTAATGGTAATTAATACAGATGACTAATGGTCAGTGTTATCAGCGATAATACAATAAAGAAACATTCATTCAACTTTTCCATTCAGCTCTCAGTCTGATGTCCGGTCCGGTCACTCCCTCCTCCCATGAGTCATGATGGAGTAGGAGGAAGAGAGGGGGAAAGAAAGGGAGAGAAATAGCTTCAGTGGACGGATAAACTTAGAGTGAAGAAGAAAAGAACATTACATATCCGTTGACCTTTTAAACAGCGCTAGACATCCAGCCAGCAGACAGGAAGTAGACCAGTACACCTAATGTCTGATAACACGGCCGAGACTTCGTTACCTTCTGCACAACAACAAACGCTCCACCTTAAAGAGTTATTTAATAGAGTTTTGAGTTTTAAAGCAACAACCCACAGCATTTTTAGATAAATAATTTCCATTTGCTGTTGTAAACACCCGGAGTCTGGTAGCTCTTTCCTGGGAAGAGCAGACTGGAGAATTGTGTTTTTTTTCTCTCTCCATTCACTGCCTGTCTGGAGGAACAGTCTGAAAATCACTTCTAGCACATAAAGGAACGCCGACAAAGCAGATTCTGACAATATATAAAAAACTAGTCCTGCTGCTGAATTGTTTTTAAGTGAATCTCTTAATGTTTATTAAACCTTTCAGTTTGAACAAGTGGAACGACGAAATCCGTTCGGAGGAAACTTACACTGATGGAATGAAGAAAATAATACGTTTATAAATAATTAGGCGAAATAGGCGAAAAAAGAGAGGTTTTTTTTATATATTTGCATTTGGCAGATTCTGCTTTGTCAAAGTCCTGTCTCCTACTTTTTTTCGCCTATTTACAATTATTGATAATCGTACTCCTGAAGATGAAAGATGTAATTTGGGAGAAATTGAGAATGAGATTAATTTTATGTTCGACTGTCCAGCGTACATATCTAAGAAATGTGTTGTATAGCAATATGACTTCTGTTTTTATGAATGCTCGCTTCCTTTGTAAAGCATGGGGGGGGAAGGCAGGATGTTTTGTTTGTGTGATATGTGAGTTTGCTGAATGTTTTTCTTTTTTATCATGTTGTACACCAGTGTAACTTGCTAGTGTCATGTAAGTCCATGTGGGACACCTTGTGTGTATGACACTTTATTAAAGTAATCAATCAATCAATCTTGTAGAACTGTTGAATGTATATATGTTATTAATAATAATAATAATAATAATAATAATAATAATAACAATGCATTTGATTTGTACTGCACTTTTCATTCACAGTGAATCTCAAAGTGCTACAGAGTTAAAAACAAACATAAAACAAAAACTAAGAAAATAACCACTAAACAAAAGTTAACATGAACAAGTCTTCCTGAATAAAAAGGTTTTTAGGCCTGTCTTAAAAGAGTTCAGGGTCTGTGCCGCCCTTAGATGGTTAGAATATGGTTAGGTGACATGTACAGTCTGCTGTCCTGAGTAGGCCTCGAAATATCCTTATATATGTGAAATGTGCCTTTACACCAACAAGACAAATTCCTATACAGTTATTGCACTTTGGTATTTGTGCTTCTGATATTGAATGGAGCAGTGTTTTTCAGTTTCGTCACACTGTAAACCCTCCGCTCTGAGCTGCGAGCGGGGCGTCCCGGTAAAGGAGGCGATGTTCTGCCAGACAGAGTCGACAGAGTGTTGTCACCGCGCTGCTGGGAGGGCAGAGCCGAGCCGGAGAGTGGAGCGAGGTGACGGCGGGGGGGGCTGATTTAGGATGATGTGTTTACTGACACCGGCTACGGGTCAGCGGCCACACTGAGGAGGGACGACACCTGAACGCCTCGCAGCTCCCGACCGGCCGGTTTCTACTGAAACGACTGAAGGAAAACCTGCTTAGGAAGGAAGAGAGCGAAAGGGAAACCAGTCATAAAGGGTTTTAACCTGTGTTGCACCTTGAGTTTCCCCTTAAATTTCCTCTTAAGTGGCTTCAATGTTAGATATATATTTTTTTCCATACTATATGACAATATCACATCCATATTCTGTATCTGCTCGTTCCAACACTTCATTGAAGCTATAGCTGCTTACTGCTGCACCATTATATCAAATGGAAAAAATCTAGATATTGTGCACCATTTTCTACACATTTCCCTGTAATTCAGCCTGACCTGTTTGATATCTTTGGAAACCTTGGGATCTTGACTAGAATTTAAATAAAGTTCTGTGGGTTTGAACAAAGCTTGGCCGCAAAACATGAGTTTGTAATGAGGACCACAGGGTAGAATTAACCACAGTTTATTTTAGCTGATGCTGTTATTCAGAATAACTTGCAATCCGTGAGCTGGTTGGGGTTCAGTGTCTTGCTCCAGGACAATTTGTTTGATTTCATAGTTTGGCTGTTCAGGATTAAACCAGTGAGCTTTTCATTACAGGACAATCTCTCTGATCATTTACATGTACTTGCACTGAATTGGCAGTATGTTTGATTGTGTCTGTGGCCATTTGTGAGACATTTATATTTTAGATATTTAGCTGATGTTCTCACCCAGAGCGACTTTAAGGTGCTCTGTGTAGCATTGTTAAACATCAATATGTCATTGTCAAATTAATTGTGATAACTTGGTTTAATTAAGATAAACAAATGAGAGCATGGTGGAGATGATTGTTCTCCTCTATCTCACAGCAGTAGTATTGTTAGTTCTAGTGTTTCTCCACATTAAGACTACATTTCCCATCAGCCCCGTTGCTTCCAGATCCACCAGGTGGAGAAACAATGGAGGATGCAGAGTAGAGGCTGATAGAGGCTGACAGGCTTCTCAGAGATGGTCTTGTTTGTTTACGGTAATTATACTAAAGTCTCAAAATGATTGTGGTGATGATTTGTTGATGTTAACATGCGACACGCAGCACCTTTAATTGATTGTAGCAGCAATATAGCAGTGCTAGTAGCTGATGAGCTGCTTGGTGATGTTGCTCAAAAGTTCAGCTGCGGCAACTTTTCCAACAAATAACAAAACAGTCGACATCAGCCATCTCTGGTCATGGAAAATGAATGGACTTCTGCAGGCTGGTTCCTTGAATGGCCAGAGGTGTGAATCCTGAGCTACTTTTAGCTCACAGGTCTGTTGAGGAAAAAGCACAACGAACTCAGTCGTCACAACACAGCAGTTTATCAACTAAAGCACAGCACTAATCTTTCCTACCGCAGATTTTTCAAATTGATGTGCTGTTGCGGAGTTGCTCCCCAGACAGAGTGTCAACTCCGGCTCGGCTGCAACATTGATCAACTGGTTCCTGCGGTTCATATCTCACATCTGTGGCAGCGCCTCCGCATGAAAAATAGAACCAATAAGATTTAACAGTCTGCCAGACCTTCACTTCCTAAAATACATTTCACAGACTTCGTGTCGTAGTTTCTACTGTGTTGTGTCCCGTTGCTGTAATTACTTTTCATCTATTTCTTCTGCCATTTTATCTTATTTACTATTGTTGACCTTATTTTTCCTCCTCTTCTTGTCTTCTTTTACCTCTTCTTTACCTTTTGCACTTCAAGAAATGTTCATCTTAAGTCATTTAACACAATATTTGAGTCTTAAAATTGCATTTTTCTTAAAACAGGTGGGGGGGAAATTGCATTGGAAACAAGGGAAACGATGACACTCCAAATAAGATTTTGTACAGCTACCTCTTCATCTTTTATTATTATTATATTCATCATTGTCAGGTCACTTTAATAGACAATAAGGAAGAAAAAACACAGAAGATTCTATAACTTTCTACTTGTCTCTACTACATTAGGCAGATTCATGCTTTGATTTGATGCATTTAGCATCAGATGGCATCTAGCATCTTACTGACATCCACTGTTTTTCTCAACATCCTCCACTGCTGCTTCAGACTGTGTGTGTGTGTGTGTGTGTGTGTGTGTGTGTGTGTGTGTGTGTGTGTGTGTGTGTAGGTGTGTGTGTGTGCAAGCTCCCGGCACATTTACACCAAGCCATCCTGTGAGTCACTGACAGGAGGCTAAATAAGATGACCATGACCTTTCACCTTTGGACCATTCAGGAAGCAACAAGCGTGTGGCAGAATGTAAAGCTTCCTGTCAGCTGGTCGTCTGAAAGTGCTTCTTCAACATCATATTATTGTATCTGTCCATTGCGTTTCACATTTTGATGACAGAGTGGCATTAAAGGATACAGCAGAAGCTCTCGGCTGAATCCAGATGAGCATGGAGCACCGAAAAACAAACAAGCTAAACCTCAGTGGGCGGAGCCAAAGATCCACTGATTTTCTGGCTAAGTAACATTAAACTGAAGCTCAGTGAAAAAGACAAGAGGTAAGAGAGTAGGAAGCTAATATTATGACTGAACTAACTGAAAAAATACAATCTATCCATACAAAGTTATCTAGGTTAGCTAGTTAGCTAGCTGACCTTCAAGTTCAAACTAGCCATACTAGCCTATAGCTATCTAGGTAAGCTAGTTAGCTAGCTGCTGACCTTCAATATCATGAATACCATGGTGAGGAATGAATGAAAAAGTAAGTCATTGATATTTATATTTTGACCAGACTTCCTTCTTTGCCAGTTAGCTAACTTGCGCTCTGAAAACTGTGGTTCTTTGGCTCCGCCCACTGAGGTTTAACTCTTCTTCTTTCAAGAAATCATCCCAAACAAGGAATTAAATCTCAACAGTTTCCCTTGTTTCAAGCAGATGTCTTGAAACAAATATGACGCTGAAAAAGGGATCTACAGCATTATCTATCTATCTATCTATCTATCTATCTATCTATCTATCTATCTATCTATCATTTTATTTGGAGCATGTCAATTCCATACAGTGTAATGAGGAATTTCTTTCATATCTCCTTCTGAGACAAAAAGGCATGTCCACGTTTCAGCAGAGGGGTCAGAGGTCAGGGAGCGTCTTTACAGGATGATCTCACTCACAGTGTGTGTGTGTGTGTGTGTGTGTGTGTGTGTGTGTGTGTTAATAAAAACATCTATGGGATAAATACGGTTTTCTAACGATGGAATTAAAGGACATCAATGCCGCCTTCCCTTGTTTCATTTCACCCAATCAGCAGCCGGTCTCGTCCGCACAGAGACGACACGGAGCGAGAGGGCCGAGCGGTGCCGCGCGGCGCCGGGCCCAATGTCACGCTTGATATGCGCACCGGAGGCCGCGAAGGCAGCGAGGACACGGCGGCGGACCATCGACGCTCGGCCGAACGGCGCCGGCGACGACCCCGCGCCTCCTCCTGCGAGCCATCGATCGCACAATCAATGTTACATTATCTTCCCCGTGACCCGGGATCATCACACAGGCGTGTATACATCGACTGCCACGGTAACAGCTCATTACCGAGCCGTCTGACATTCACCGCAGCGCAACCCCCCCCGCCGCGCCCGAGGGAAGGCCCGAGATATATTGTGTCCAATGATTGATACGCACTATGAGCGCTGGCTGCCGTACAGTAGGAGGAGGAGGAGGAGGAGGAGGAGGAGGAGGAGGGGGTTGCTCTTGAAGATGAGTCGCTGGAGGAGATAGTAGAAGACTCTTGGCTCTCCGGAAACCCGAGGCGCCGTTTCAAATGTCATTTCTTTAATTAGAGCCCCCAAAACAATGCAGCGAAGAGGCGGGAGGGAGGGAGGGAGGGAGGGAGGGAGGCTCGATCTGATCACGACAGCTGTTCCAAATGACCTGCTCCTCCGTTTCGTCTCCTCCTCGCTCCCCCCCGGAGTCTCGTTCACCGGCTTTCCGACGAAGCGATCGAACGTCACAGGCAATTATCGTCCGGGCCGGTATCACGATCGTCGTCGGGGAGAGATTGAACGCATTCCTCCCTGATCCTGTTGACGGCAGATGGGAGCTGTTGTACATGGAAGGAGTCGGTAATGGGTGACAAGGTCGCGGTATTTGTTTTTTATGAGCAAAGATAATTACGGGGTTTAATACGCCGCGTCACTGTTGTACGAGACGCTGATGTCAAGATGTCAAGTGAAGAGTTTGGCTCCAAAATGAGAAAAGTGACACCTACGATTACAAAATGATTGATAAAACAAAATAGAAAAATAAATGATGACACTTTTTAAAGATTAGTAGGTAGTTTAAGTCCCTGATTGACCAAATGATAACACTTTTATGGACAGGATTTGTATACTGGTGGTTGTTTGCCTTATGATGATCACCAGGTCAGTTATCTTTCCTTTCCTTTTTTTTTTTTTTTGTAGATAACTTTTTCGAACAAAGTATACAAACAATGTCAGCGTGTATACTCAACAGAAAACAAATCAATCAAGGCAGCATTATATTAGCATTATATTTGAATTACAATTGGAATTGTGATAAATCAAAATTAAACAAAAATATAAAATAAAATAAAAATAATAATGATAATAATTACAATAATTCATTGTATTTATATAGCACTCTTTAAAATGATAAAATAAAAAATACATACACATGCAATAGTTAATAGAATAGAAATGTATTACTTTTCTCATTATTTATTTAAACGATTCTTAGTTGAAATGGACTCCTCCTTCCTTCACTACATGATATTTATAGTGTTTATAGTGTGTCTGTGCTGTCTGTATGTGAGCAGTCAGTACGTTCATCAATACATCGACCAGAAGACTCTCTGTACATTTACTCCACATCCCATTAAAGTCAGTCTAATTCTGATTCTGCGAAGCTCGGTGGAAGTACAAGCTCTCCGTCACGGCTGTTTGCGAATGACCTCGTTATTAAACTTGGAGAATTAATACAGCGAGAAGAACAAGACTTTTGATTGACACGCATACGATGAATGAATTACCCACCGAGCGCCCGGTCTCTGCAGAGCGGTCCGTGTTCCTCAGCTGGTGAATTCAGACTCTGAACCTGACAAACGGTCTTTCTGCTTGAAATGAAACGGTGTACTGAAACAAGTGAACAGTACTGGCACTGTTTACCATTTGATGCTATGGTATGGTGTACTATATGGTATAGAATATGGTGTATGGTATGATACGGTATGATATTTTAGTTTAGTTATTATGCCCAAGTTACTGGAATACATTTCCAGATGCCTTTTTAAAAAGTCGGCTCAAAACATTCCTTTTTTCTGTGGCCTTTTGCTAAATCATATGTAACTGGTGTGATTATTTTTATTTATTTTTTATTTTTTATTTACATGTTTTAATTATTATCCTTTTAGCTATTTCTTTCTTTCTTTTTAATGTCACGGTTTATGTGGAAAAACAGTCAATGTACACATGTACTGGTCAATTTGTACATTTCCCAACAGTGTGGTACATGTACACATGGACCAGTCAGTTTGTACATTTATTAGCGATGTTGTAAATGTGCAAATAGCACGCCAAAAATGTCCACGTCCCAGTTTTTCTGCACATGAACAGCAGGTGCGGAGGGAAATGTGTAAACAAACCGGTACATGTCAGCAGTTTTCACATGAACCGGAGCATGTGCAGATGAACCGGGATATGTGGGAGCAATTTGTACATTTATCACATCGCTGGTAAATGTACAAACTGACCGGTCCATGTGTACTTTAACCGTTTTTCCACATAAGCCATGACATATATATAGTATGACTGTATGGTAGATTACATATCAACATACACGTTTTTGGTGAGCTATTTGTACATTCACCATATCGCTGGTAAATGTACAAACTGACCGGTCCATGTGTACCACACTGTTGGTAAATGTACAAACTGACCAATACATGTATACACATTCCACAACATTGGTTAATGTACAAAAACGCTGGTAAATATATAGTATGACTATGTATGATATGGCTATGGTATGGTGTATGGTACAATATGGAATGCTATATTGTATGTTACGGTGTATTGAATGGTTCGGTACAGTACTGGTACAGTATATCACATGGTATAGCAGAGTATGGTACAGTATTATAAGGTGTGGTTTTTCTGGTCTAGCATGGTACGGTAGTGTGTTTGTATGCATGAAGCCACAGTAACGGCTGTCTGCTAAGGTTAAATCCCAGGGAACAGTTGAACAAGTCTGCTGGAAAACAGTACTTTTTCCTTTGATCAGGCTCGCCAGCGCCCGTAATGAGGCGGCGGCGGCGGCGGGTCGGCCGTCTCCCCTGGATACGAGTGCCACTAAATCAGCTAAATGAAAAAGACTGTCACCGCGGGGGGGCTTTAAAATCCTCCCTCTCTCCTTCCCAGACGAGAGAATTGAATCACGACGGACAAATTGCCAAAAGTTCAAAAGAAGACGTCTCTCGCGGTGATGATGAGGAGTCTCGAGAGGAAGTTGATTCGTACCGGTAATTACCGAGACTTAACATGCGGCGCTTGGTGGAAGCTTCTATCCAACGCACCTTACAGTGCCATCATGAGTTCATATGTTTCCAGTGTGAAATTAACCCTCATTCGCTGCATTGCGGTGCTCTACAATCAAACTATTTTCTTTACAAAGTTACAAAATGCTACGAAATAAAAAGGGACAAATTAAACATATCAACAAACAGTTAACTATAATAAAGTGAAGACTTGCACATACACAACCAGTCAAAACTCTGCACCCACCTGACTGAATATTCTGTGTTTCTCATTCTCTTAAAGCCATTTTGATCTAAAGGCTTCTGCTTAAATGCTTGAAATGAGTTTCTTAGACAAATATAAATAGTGAAGTTGATCCTATGTATGAATTTCTTTCCAAAGCCTTTTCCTTTCCATCAAGGCAAAGGGCGGCTGCTTTAAAGAATCTAAAATATAAGATAGTTTTGATTTGTTTAACACTTTTTTGTGTCACTGCATAATTCCATTTGTGTTATTTAATAGTTTTGAAGTCGAAAAGTTTGAAGTTTGAAAGAAAAATGTGATGTGTCCAAACCTTTGAGTGGTAGTGTAGAACAGAAGTAGAACAATTTCCACTGATATTTGGTTTTCTGAGCAACCTGGAATTTGCAGTGATGGATTTTGAATCCAAACTGACAAAACTGTTGCTATAAAGACAAAGTGTCGCTGTGTTGGGATTGTGCCGGCGCTGCTGGTCTGTCAGCTCACCAGAAGGCTACAAACTCACAGAGGGGTGAAGGACGGGCTTCACATTTGCATAATGACTTGTGATTCGGGCCGTTATTTCTCTGTTGCTTCCATAAAACTCATCATTTTAAGTCTTTAATATGCAGCTTTTCACCTTGAGACATGACATGTAAATCGCTTCGGGCAAAAGCGTCTGCTAAATGACGTAATGTAATATAAAGTGTATTGTTAGCCCCGCCCTCGTCCTCCTCAGCTGGTCAAGTCCCCGCCCCCCCAACACCTGTCACTCATCTTGATGATGTCATCAGGTATCCGACAGCGTAAATCCTCCGCAGCCGATCTGACGCTGATGTTCACCGTGTTTCTGAACGTTTAGCTTCGCTCTACTTTCTTATCTTCCTCCATTGTTGTTGTTGCTGTCACTTCCTGCTCTGTGGCCGCCGGCCTCACCTTGACAGACACACCCGGCTCACCGCTGGCCCCGCCCACAAGACACGCCCACAGGAAGTGGTTTACGCCCCAAAATGTCGCAACATCACTGAAAAGACAGTTTCAGGCAAACAGAAGATTTAGGCACAAACACACAGACTGATAAGGTAGAATTTATCCTATTTTTTTATTTACTGTTAATTTAATGTAAGAAAAAGTTGTATATTTCAGTTTATTTTACAATACGCTGTTTTGTCTGTTTTAGCAGAGCTGCCAGTATTCTCAAAGAAGAAACTACCACATAACTTCATACAACCAATCAATGAATGTGTCTGTTAGCTGAAATAATTCTGTTAATGCGGAGGCAGATATTAAGAGAATCTGTATTCTATGAATCTCCATATTAAGGACAGAAATAAACACACGTCATAACTTTTGTACTTTTGGGTTGTGATTATGGCGCTCACTGTTCTCTCCCATGATGCAAATAATCCAATTTCACAGCTGTGTACAAACATACCGTAAGCAACATTAGACAGGAACTACGAAACAAGCTCAGGCAAACAGCTTAACCATCCAAACTGTAAAATATTCACTTTTTGCATAAAGCGTGACACATTTGTGGTTTTCTGCAAAACAAACAAAGATGATGTGCTTTTACTTTGTTTTTCTTTCCTTCCTTCCTTCTGTTAATACTTGTGTGTGTGTGTGTGTGTGTGTGTGTGTGTGTGTGTGTGTGTGTGTGTGTGTGTGCGTGTGTGCGTGTGTGTGTGTGTATCTGTGTTCTACAGAGAGGATACAGAGAATGTAAATTGCCGGTCCTCGCTTTTTCAAGGAGCTAATTAGGGTTAGGGCTTGGATTTAGGATTAAGATTAGAATTGGGATTAGATTTAGATTAATTATTTATAGTTTAAGGCCTTTGTGAGAGATATGGCATCCAAGTCAATCGTACTCTTGCTTTTTATAGGTTGTTTCCTCACTTCTTCTTGTCTCTGTGACTCTCTGCTGGGTCAGATGTGTTATGTGTTTTAACTCGCTGTTGTATTGTTTTTTTTTATAATGTATCTAATTGTTTTGTCTTATTTTATTGTCTTGAATAATGTTTAATTGCTCTTTTGCCACTCTTGCTACTGAGCGTTCAGGTTAAGACTAGTTTAGGGTTAAGGTTTAGGGTTAAGGTACGATTTAGGATTAGGGTTAGGGTTCATGTTAGGAATAGTGGTGAGGTTTTAATAATGAGGTTTTAAGGTTAGGAAATGAAATTGTCAATGGAAAGTCCTCACGAGTACAGTAACACAAACCTGTGTGTGTCTGTTGGGTTAGAGTTAGTGTGTGTGTGTGAGAGAGAGAGAGAGAGAGAGAGAGAGAGAGAGAGAGAGAGAGAGAGAGAGAGAGAGAGAGAGAGAGAGAGAGAGAGAGAGAGCGAGAGAGAGAGAGAGAGAGAGAGAGAGAGAGAGAGAGAGAGAATGCATCCTAGTATTCCTTTTCTTTAGCATAATGTTGCATATTGGTTGACAAGGGTGGAAGTAACTAATTAACGTAATAACGTTACTGTAACTGAGTAGCTTTTTTGTGTACTTGTAGCTACTTTTTTGAGTATTTTGTAAAGTCACTAAGTTTACTTTTGCTTAGGTTTCTACTAAGTATTGTACTTCAGTCCATTTTAAATCCCATCCATCACAGAACAGATTGTGTCTCTCCAAAAGCAGCAGAAACTGGATCAACGTAAACTGACAAACTGTGGATCCATTCACAGTGAGAAGAGGAATCTGACTTTACTTTGTTTCTGCACTTTATTTTGTCGTTTCTAATGTTTCCAGTGAAAAGAATCCAGTTTGAACTCTGACCTCTCTCCTTTTAGAATCACATGGAAAAGATCACAGCTAACAACGTTCTCTGTTCTAAAGAGGAACTCAGGAACTTTTACTCTGAGGACATTTTAAATCACACACTTTTTACTTTTACTGAAGTAGATTTTTACACCGGTACTTTTACTTCTACTTAAGTAAAATATCAGCAAAGTAACAGTACTTTCCACCACTGTTGGTTGATATGTTGTCTTGTTAAAAATAATAAAATCAATAATAAAACGCATCATAAAAGATCAGATCAATCATGAGTTAACATGTGCTTAAAATAGAAGCCGTCACCAGCGGACCTGTGAAAGGATCAACAGGTTTTGGGTCTGATTGCTGCTGCTGCGTCTATTTTTACCACAGAAGAAGAGCGGCGTCCCAAACTGCAGCCGCTCCCGCTGCGCTCCCTCGACCTTCTGCCTCCCCAATCCTGCTAAAAGCCTGAAAATCCTTCTATCATTAGCACAGCGCCCAGCTCTTCTCTGATTGATTTTATGGCTCGAATTTGAAGACTTTTATTCCATAACATTATATATTGTTTATTGTTTATTGTGGATCCCCATTAGTCTACGCACAAGTGACAGACTCCATTTAAAATGTCAACACAAGACAGTCAAAGTTAAACATGTATATGAAATTAAATTTACCAATCACAGCAAGACAACAGTTACTACTATAATTACAAGAAAATGTATAATATGACATGGCAAGTATTTCAAACTGCGAGAGAATAATTAATTGAAATCACGTTACATTGAATAACAACAACTAAAAGCCCAGTTCATGAATTTCAAAATGCAACAGATGAAAACAATGGCAGGAGTTTGGATAAGTGACTGAATATTAGTGTGATGGTAAAAGAGGTGCAGACTAAAAAAAGTGATTTTACTCATCTTTTAATTTCTCTTCCTTCCCAGGAATGTTTTGAAGATTCAGAAGAAGTGTGTTCCATAAAGAAAAAGCCCTGTGTAAGTCTTTTTCATTGCATCATTTAATTAGGTAATGAAAGTAATCCATATATATATATTTTTTAGAGATATCAATAAGTAAACTTTGGGGAAAAAAAAAAAAAGATTGTTTCCCAAAGTTTGCTTTTTGATATCTCTAAAATCTAGAGGATCCGGTCGAAGAGGGTGTTATCATTTTCTCAAACAAGGACTTCAGTTATCTACTGTCCTTTAAAGAGTGAATCAGCACTGAATCATGTTTTTTGAGATGTAAACATGGTTGAATGGCTTCTGTATAGTGAATAATATTAATCCTGTATTTAATTTAAACATTTTTCGAATTACAGTCCTGCATCCGTCCCTTTTTGCCGGCTCCACAGGGGAAAGTGAACGTAAAAGTACATAAATTAAAGTTAGCTCTGATTTCATAACTCAGTTCCTCAAATTACTTTCACTAATCAGTAAATCGAGGAACAATTTTTCTCTGCCGCAGCACAGACCGCTGTGGGGTGAAATCAGAATCAGAATCAGAATCAGAAATACTTTATTGATCCCCGAGGGGAAATTGGGTAAGGTGGTTCCTGGCGGAGTGATCTGGCGGATTGATCTGGTTCTGGACGGTCAGGATTGGTAGTTCGGTAGAAGACGATCCGCTGAGTGGAAACGGTCGGTGCCGCTGCTTTCCGGGCCGTGGAGAGAAATACGTCGGACGCTCTCCGTATCACTTTCACAAACTGACTTTTCTGGAGATATTTTGGAAACAGTTTGGACTCATTGTGCTTCAACTGACAGCTGACTGGAGACAAAACTGTCTGTGGGTCCAACAACTACAGGGATGGAAGAGACTCATTATATATAGGAACAAAATCACTGAACCTATCCTTTATCACGATGGTTCTCCACCATGTACCACTGAGGCCCAACAGTCTGGAGGTTTTTCCTTCCATCTGAACACGACTCCAAATGATTTCCCTGGTTAGTTCCTCCTCTCTGGTCGAAGGTTAAAATTAGCTGGTGCAGCGACTGCCTGGAATGAAAACCTGCATACTCTTAAAGTCATAACGAAACAGCATTTTGAGAGCATCTTGCCACCTTAATGTGATGTATTTCATGTTGAAACAGGACGTTGGGGCGAGAAAGGCAGTTTTATTGGATGGGAGGGGCGGAGGGGCGGGACTGTTCAAAAAATCTGTGATGTTTTATTGGTTGGAATTTTTATTTCCACCTCCTGGTACACGATGAAGTCACCACTGAAGATTTTTTTGTATTCCAGGAAATAAAAGCCATGAGATTTTGATATAAAAATACAAGAAATTATATATTTTTTTTACATTTTTCTGGCAGAAATTGTCAGATAGGTATATGGTATGATAGTTAGAATGAGCTAAAAAGAGAAGTCATTTTTCACTTCATTTTTCCTTGATTGCACATGGTTGAGAACCATGCTCTAACATATTAAGGTTCTTGAAGGAACCCTCTGGGGATGGTCTTAGTAGTGCAGTGCTCGTTTCTCTTTGGATCTTAGAAGAACCCCCCTGAACCCCTAGTTGTTGGAGCGTACAGTTGCCATCCACAGCCACTGGCCCGTGACGGCCCTCCACAGCTATTGTCCACTGACATTTCCTCAAGAGCAGATTTACTGGCCCACATAATTAAAATGGCTGGCGTCACCGGCCAGCGGGAGGCCGGCCGTAGCTCTTCTGCCCGCTGCCCATAAACGCCATCGAAAAGGTGATGGATGGGAAGCCGGAACGTGACACCGAGGCCGAAAACAAAACAGATGGATTATAAATCTCTGAAACGGCGGCAGAATGTCAGCAGCCGTCTTCTTCTTCGTCACGTGGCTGATCTGCATAGATTAGCGCGGCGTACATGAGTCAGTGCAGAACGCACATTATGCACTGAGTCACATCCGTCAGGGCAAATTTACTGCTTTAAAACAGCTATAGGTTGTCAGTCGCAACATTAATCTCATTTTGCGGAGCGTACATGATTTTAATCTCACTTTGCAGATAGCATGTGTGTCTTTAATCCGTCTTTAACACTGGAGCCGGATGGAAATAGCCGTACAGTAGCTGGATCAAATTTAACCAACGCACAGGATTTGATGCAACTATCCCTTGAGCTGTTAACATATATGTGTGATGGGCCTCGGTTGGTACCCTTTGGTTTTCTATTGCAATTTTGAACATATGGGTTCCCTGTCGAGAACACACGTGTAACTATAGCAACAGCAGAACCGTAGCAACCAGTGTCATCATCAACAACAGACATGGTGGCCCCACTGGAGGCTTTTTGTTGTATTTTCCCTGAGATTATATCTTTCTTTTGAAATAATATTGCATCAAAACACGGCAGCAACAGTTAGAAACTCTTTCTCAACTCTCTCCAAGTTTCCACTGTGTTTCTGTTTGTTTCCACCAGCTGGATATTTAAAAATAAGATGAGGACAATCCTGCCAAAAGCCTCTGAAGCCAGACTGGCATCAGATACATAATGCTGCTGAATCAGCACGCTTTTACTGTACCGTAACTATACTGAACCATGAATAAAATAAAACAAAAACGTACTGGAACATGCCAGGTACAGCGTAGTTTAAAAATTATATTTTTCTACCAATGTAGAAACTTGGCTTTGATGTTAACCCTCTGGAGTCACAGTAACCGCAATAACAAATGATCTATTTTTATATTTTGATAAATAACTTCCTTGTACAACATAGAAATAAGCAGAGAAATACTATTGAAAGTGCGGCTCCTAATCTTTCCATCAATCATCAAAGTCTGTAGACCAATCAGAAGCAGAGATATTATCACTTAGATGAAAAAGTAAGCGTCGTATGTAAAATCTTATTTTGCGCTAACCAAACTTTTACAGTTTGATCTGTAATTTGACGCTTGTTTGACGTAGAAAGAAGCGGAAAAAAGCTGCGGAAAAGTGCAGACTCTAAACTTTCAATGTGTTCCTAGAAAGTCTGTAGACCAATCAGAAGCAGAGCTGCACACAAAGAGACCAATCAAATGAGAAGCTAGACCTATAGCTGAAGAGAAAAGATATCGTGCTTTAAGGGTTTTTTTTAGGTGGTAAAGAAAGGCAAATTTCAATGTATCGCAAAATTGTGTTGGGGGTTGGAGCTGGTTTAAGGAAACGTTGGACTGTTCGACACTCCAGGCGTCGGAGATGAGTTTTGGCGAGGGATTCCCATTCGTCGGAGCAGTTCTAGTGTTTCCGCTCGGCTCGGGCGAGGCGAGGCGGGGCGGCAGCTCGTCCAGACCGTCGTCCTGAAGATGGAAGCACAACACACCAGAGTCCGGTCAGATGAAGGGTCACAGCCTTTCACTGAGTGCTCTCTACTGGCAGAGAGTCACCACTGCTGTCTGCAGAGGACAGGCAGGGTGGAAGACTGTCCTGTAACTGAAATGACACCAGTTCAATCCCTGCAGCAGCCAATTAGCATCCATTAAAAGGGCATTAAGTCTATCTATGACTTTTATCAACCTGTATCAGCGACCAGTAGGAATTGCAGCGACAGATAGAACTTACCTTGGTCTGCTTATATGTGCATGTGAGAGAGAGAGAGAGAGAGAGAGAGAGAGAGAGAGAGAGAGAGAGAGAGAGAGAGAGGAAACGTGCAGATGAATACAAATCTGACCCATGTCCTTTTCTCCTCTAATCACTTCTTCTGTGCTAACTGTGAAAACTCGAAATCATCCATGTCCATATGAATGTTGTAAACAAACAAACAAACAAACAAACAATCAACTCCTTCTCCATTTAGACTGTTTGAGAGATAAGGAATTGATATTTTACAATATTGGCATTCCGACCCCAATTTTCATTTTTTTTAATTTTCCCGAGGAAAGAAATTGATATTTTAGAATATTGCACTCCTGACTCCATTTTCCAATTTTCTAATTTTCCAATTGTATAACAAAAATTACAAAATTAGAAAAACGATCTAAAATCCCAATATTCTATTAATCTGAGAGGCAAAAAGTTGATATTTTAGAATATTTTACCCAATTTTCTCATTTTCCAAATTTTCGTTCATAATGAGAATATTGAACTAATAAGTGTTACGCAGACCCGCCTCCTCCTTTTGGTTTTGAAACCCAGAAATCTCAGATATATTATGGTCGTTTTGTGCTATGGGGCAGGAAAAAAAAAAACATACTCACTTCCCCTTTAAGAGAAAAATGTTGTGTTGCCTAATGAATCGATACAGGTGATCAAGGTGAGAAATGAAACAGTTTAGGAGAGAAGTTTCACCAACAGAAACCACAGACAGGAGAATGAATCAATAACGTGAGACAGAGAGTGAAGGGAAACACTCCCTGGACATGATCAGCATGTGTCTCACACACAAACTCCTGTACAACAGAATCAGAATCTGTCATGTCATGTCTTCTCTTTCTTGTTTTGAGCAAAATAAATAAAAGACAAGGTTTCCATCAGACCAGGAGGAGAGGAAGGCTGTAAGTCGGTGAGATAGAGCAGAGAACTCGACTCTGTTGGGATGTGAAGCGGAGCGGGCCGTCCCGTGCTGAAAACCTAACGGCCCGCCTCGTGCTCAGAGTCAGACCGGCTGCTGGGACTCCTCCGGTCCGGCCTGCTGTCTCCTAAAACCAGGAAGACTAACAACCCAGGTTAGATTTCCCCCCGTCATGCACCTCCAGTGTCTGTCCTGCTGTAGTGTCCTGGAGCGAGACGCTGGACCCCGTCCCGCCGCAGGGGGGCGTTGCTCTCCGGCTCATTCTGCACTTTTCGGGGGACGCGAGTAGATGAATCTGCTCCTTATGGAATTGAAGCAAAAGATACCAGGATGTGTTCACTTGGAGAAAACTGGATTGTGAGGGTTTTTGCTAATTTCTGAGATAAATTTCATAATAGCCTAAAATCACAGAACTTGAATAGATAGAACAGTCCACTGTTTGTCATGATAATTTGGCTAGTACAGCATAAAATGGCGACTATGGAAAGGTTGGTTGCTATGGTTACAACACAAGTCTGGACATTAAGGATGTAAAGTCTGTCACACTGTGAGAACTGAGCAGATGAGTCTGTTAGCAAACAAAAGTCAACTGAAAGCTAACGTTAGCGACGAGGCTAACGTACTTCTCTCTCTAGCTCTTCCAGTCAACATTAGCATGTTAGCAATCCATGGCAGCAAGGAGACAGAGAAGCTGCATGGAGGTCTCATGCCTCTGGATCTGATTTTACTGTCCACACTGATTAGAAAACATCAGATCTGAGTCACATGTGATGGAAAAAAAACATCAGAATTGGACACTTTCAGCTGCAGTGTGAACATACTGAGAATCATTTCCTAACTTCTCATCCCAACTCTTATTCTGTCTTCTATCTCCTACTTTTCTCGCTCATCCCACGATTTCCCCCCAACGGAGACACACAGATCCCGTCAGTGCTGCAGTGTGGAGGATCTGGGGAGGACCGGTGCGTCCGCAGAGTTTAAACACCAGTGTTTGTTTCTTTATGTGCTCGCCGAGTCCGTAATTATTTGCTCCTAAAGCCCGTCTTCCCACTTGGTCGGCACGCAGCCTGTCGCCTTCGTCTGCTTGACAATCAGCCACCTGCTCGCCTCTCTGTCTGCCTTAAGACACAGTTTGCCTCCAACCAGAACAGAATGTATGTGGACTGATTCGCACAGACTGAGAAGATGATGGCAGAAATATGGGAAGCTGCAAGAGAACACAAGAACATAGGGTTTATATATCGACTCGAGGGGTTTATATTCACTCCTACCAACAGTGAATATTAACGTGAATGCAGAAAAAAGAACGAAATACAGAGAAGTATTTAAATATTTAGAGCACTTAGTTGCCGTATTACACAGTGACACAGGTTTCTCCATTTATCAGGAGGAAAGATAGCATTGATTGAGCTAACGGCTATTGATTTTTACTCAAACCGCCGCTTACTAGCTTTCCAATGCTCTATCAATGAGGAACTAATCAATTGAGGTTTTTAAGGCTATGGGTGAGTTGTTTACCATTGACGAGCTCACTGAGAAACAGGGGAAGAAGAGAAATGAGTGAGATAATATTGATATAATCCGGTGAAATTGTTCTCACTGCAAAAAATGTCCGTCTCAACAAGTCATTTACTGGAGTACTGAGTCTTAAAATCAAAACAAATGACAATCTGACAACGGGGTGAGATCATTTCTCTTGTTTCCAATCGACATGTTTGGGGGATTTTATTGATCTGTGTGTCATTTTCTTAAAAGTAAGGACTCATCTGCCTTATTCTATCTTGTTTCATAATATTGAAAAAAATCCTGAAACATGGAGCTGCATTGGAAACCACTGGAAGACTAAAATGACTTAAGATGGACAATTTGCAGTGTTGGAAGTTGCTTTTTGACTTTAATTTTTCATTTTTTTTTTGGTTCACTTTCATCATTAAAAATGTTGTGTTAAATGTGCCGTCCCCCCCACCCCCTCCCCAGTGGGTGAAACAGGGTTTGTCTCATTACCATTGATCTGTACTTCAACTGCCTTTCATCTTTCCTGATTTATTAATAAATAAATCGATTATGAATGAATCATTAGTGCCCCCTTCCTACTCTGTTTCCAAATGAAGAGTTTCACTCCAAAATAACAGATGCTGGCATAAATTTAAAGGACATTGCAGGTTACCGTTAAATTTAGAAGTTGCGTTAAAGGAAAATTCAGCCTCAGATCCTCATAAACTGATATGTCTTATTGATCTGTGATGTTCAATGCATTCCAGGAGTTATTTTACGATGAAATGTTGCAGTTTAGTTTTTTGGTAAACCCACTTTCCCTCAACCTGCCTCATCTACTGATTTCCTACATTTCCTAGAATTTCCTAGAAGCCTTTCGTCAATCCACAGAGAATGGGCCTGGACTTAAACGTGTAGCTGGAGGGAGCGATGGTGAAGTTTTTCAAGTCAAGAAAAGGAGTCGCGCCCCTGACTCAGACCTCAGCCTGTCTTGCGGCTGCATTGCATTCTGGTCAATTTTCTGCTACTTTCGGAGGAGAAATTGGTCTCTCTGCCTCTTCTACTGCTCTTTTTGACTGACGCTTCAGACTGACATGTTCAGTTTAATTTCCATCTCGACATCTCCCCTTTGTATAAAGGCCGCACTGGGCATTCATTTAAAATGAGTGTTTCTGATGTGACAGGTGAGGTTCTGCCTCAGTCAGCTCGCTGAGGTGAGAGCTTCCTGGCCCAATCTAATCATAGGTGTACTTGTTCCACTTCTGCTGCTGCTTCCCCTCGGTGTGATTGGCAGGTTTCTCGCACCCTGAACAACTGGACTCATGACCCGTCAATCCAAACAGCAAGCGGTGGAAGGAAAACGAGGTCGATGTGCTTTTAGATGTTGGGAACATTGAAAGCTTGATAATGGCTGTTCGGTGTAAAGAGAATGGCAGACGAAGTGCAAGAAGAGTGTCGGTTTTCAAAATCGCTCCACCAAAATAGAATAAGAGGTTCGCCCTTTTTCCATTTTCCTCCAACATGTCCTTTTGCCTGACTTAAATTGTAAGCTTAGAAGAGATGCTGACACATCTTCTGCCTCTCCTAGCGTAAAGCTTCTCCGAAGCCACTTTTTAAAAAAGAAAATCAACACCCACATATCACGGCTCTCAAAATAAGGGGCCTGGGGCCTCCGGTCTGTTGAGTCGAGCGCTTCTCTCTGGTTCTGGGGAGGAAGGATATAATAAATTAATGTCTGCTGCCTCTGCCTCGCTTTCTAAACTTGTTTTCGACTGAGAGTTTGGGGGGTTTTCAAGTGCACTTAATCCTATTCTTGATGCAAAAAATGCTATTTTCTGAACTGAAAGCAAAGGGAGCGCTTGCATTTTAATTTAGACAAGGGTACAAATGGATAGAAGGGTGTGTTTTGGGGTCAGACTGACATGCACTGTGTCCCATGATGGTCTAAATGCTGTTTTAGGGGCTTTTCCACCTTGATAAGCATACATTTCAAGGGAAACACTGAATACGTGTCATTTTTGGCCCTGAAAAACAGTCAGTCTATCCCTACTATGTGAGTGTGTGTGTGTGTGTGTGTGTGTGTGTGTGTGTGTGTGTGTGTGTGTGTGTGTGTGTGTGTGTGTGTGTGTGTGTAGGGGGGGTGTTAACGTTTTATGGTGAGGAAAGCGTGCGATAGATAGAAACACCGGCACTATTTCTGGTAACGGAGAGAAAAGGCTGCTGCTTTTGGCGGGCGAGACGAGGAGCGTGATGGGGGAAGGGTTCTCTTCTCTGTGAGGTGTGTGTGTGTGTGTGTGTGTGTGAGAGAGAGAGAGCGAGAGAGGGAGACAGCGTGTGTGTGAGTATGTGTGAGTGTGGCTGTGTCAGGAAAGGTGATGAATGTGTGAGACAGCTATAGGAACTAAGGGCATAAGAGAAAGAGGTCTGCAGTGTGTGTGTGTGTGTGTGTGTGTGTGTGTGTGAGAGAGAGAGAGAGAGAGAGAGAGAGAGAGAGGGAGAGAGAGGGAGAGAGAGGGTTTGCTTTCACACTCAGCCAGCAACCTTCATCTCTGATTTCTGCACTTCACTGAGTCTACTGACAGCATGTCAACATTTTCCTGATAGCCCACAACCTGTGTGTGTGGGTATGTGTGTGTGTGTGTGTGTGTGTGTGTGTGTGTGTGCACATGCTCATTCATATGTGTGTTTCTGCATGCATATGCGTGTGCATGTATATGTGTGTGCATGCTTAAATGTGCAGACGAGTCCATAGGTAGTTTCCATATATTTAAATGTCTACATTAGCATATCCTGTAGGTCAGAGCCTGTATCATATCAGGGTCTCCACAGGTCCGCAGGTGAAAAAGTCTTAAATTATCTCAATTTAAGGCCTTAAAAATATTAAAATGACTTAGGGCTGCACTGACTTTTTGGGAGTTTGGTGCATTGGTCTCCTTACCCAATATGTGACGAAAGGATCGGCACCAAAATCATCTTTGAGGCTCTGGTAGATACTGTAGCTCTGTCTGCTGCGCATGCTAACGCTTTAGCATTCAGTATTGTAAAGGGGAACGCTGCCCATGTTCAGTAGTAAAATATGTTTTTCTCTACCCTTCAGGGAGAAATGTGATCAAAGGCAAAAAGTAAGAATCGGTTCCAGAGCCGGAACCCAGCTGGGTCAGGTCACATGAGCAGCTAACGTACCTCGGATGCTAATTTGACACGCCC
Organism: Centroberyx gerrardi; assembly: GCF_048128805.1. NCBI lineage: Eukaryota > Metazoa > Chordata > Actinopteri > Beryciformes > Berycidae > Centroberyx > Centroberyx gerrardi. Next base: position 28,494,346 of record NC_136009.1, read on the forward strand.
CCTTTTGAGGACAATGTAACGTCAATGGAAGGTTGGGTCTAATACGGGAACCTGCCGATTTGAAAGCAAACCGTGAGTTTATTTGAGTGTTTCCATCCAACTGAGCCAAATAATTCATAAGTGTTGACTGTTTTGTGAAAGAAAAGGTGGTTTTGTCTCATGAAGATCCACCAATATTTTCTGTTTTTGTGAGTATTTCACTGCTCCGCTGAGCGTAACTTGTTTTGTTTACACAGGAAGTGGATGAAGTTAGCCAGACAGCTAAAGTTGTTTGCGTTGTTGATTTGTAATGGACTTCAGTAACGATGAAGATTGAGATTTTGTTTTTAGACGTTATGAATCTACAGTCCATAGAATAAAAACCAATACCAATTTTGGATTACTAAAGGGTTTATCTTCAGACTTTGGATAATGCTAATTGTCTGTGATTACTTAAAGAGGAACTAAACCCCAAACCCAAATCTGTGGTGAAGTCTGACACCTAATGGTGAAAAGTAGGGTACTGAACTGGTCATCTGCTATTGGCTGGTGTTTGTGCCAGGTGATGTCACCACCTGTTGTACTCTGTGGACACCTGGCACAAACACCAGCCAATAGCAGATGGCCAGTTCAGTACCCTACTTCATCATTAGGTGTCAGGCTTCACCACAGATTTGGGTGGGGTTTAGTTACTGTATGCTAAAGTGTTAGCATGCGATCTACCACAGACACACAGGTGATTTTGGTGCCAATCCTTTCATCGCTTACTGGGTAAGGAGACCAAAGGGACAAACTCCCAAAAAGTTGATGTTATCTGAGGTCTTATTTTTTAGGTTTCTTTGCATTGCATGTGAATACACACAGGGTTTTTTTATTGTAGTGAGGTGCTAGTGCTTCAACCATACAGTAAAAAATAGTTTCAAAAGCACCGCTGAAGGAGTTCTCAGTCCAGGGAACTAAAGCTAATAGCAACAGGGAAAAACATTCAGGACGGCAATTTGATCCCTTCAGTCATCTTTATAGGCATAGATGTTTCCTTCATCAAGGCACAGTACACACAGTGAGAGACATTAAAACTCTGCAGCACGCAGACTTGAATGGAGAAACAGCAACACCTTCGTAGGGGAGCGGGGAAAGACAATACCTCTGTTTGGGCAGTACATAGAAATAGATACAGTACACCCCAACACTTTATTTGGATAGTCCAATATTGATACTCAACTACCTATCAGGTGACAGAAAGATGTTCAAGGAAAGTGTCACTTCTGTATTTTCTGCATGTCTAGAGAGTAACTCTAACCCTGAGATTAGGGATCGGAGGGGATTTGCAGACATCCGACTTGCTTGTTCCGGTTAAATCACACACAGTCAGTATTGATCAGTATGGTGTCAGCGTCACTGGATTGATGATGAGTATAGTTCATCTGCGTCAATGTAACGTCTAAACTCCACAGCATGCGCAACATTTACGTATCTGAACTTGTTGCAGCCCAGTTTCAGCACATGTGTTTAATAATCCAAACTGATTTTTGAATTTATAAAGCAATTCAAAATTCAGACCAGATGAATGATTGAAACATTTCGCAATCCAGCTCTTTAATCTCAAACACAGAAACTCGGGCATCTCCGAGATCATCAAACTGTTATAGAATTATTTTTCTTTTGCTAAAAACATGAAACGATGGTTCACAACCATTATCTCAAATGGAGTTGATGCCTTCACAACTGTTGCAGTAATTTGATATCAAACGTGTGCAACAGTGTAACGATCTTGGAGACACCAGAGTCTCTGTCTTTGATATTAAAATTAGCATTATTCAAATTTATTTTAGAACAACAACATCTCTCCTCCATCAGGGATTGAACCAACATCCAGACTGACAGGTAGTGACAGATAAACCAGATGCTGATCCTGCTGAGCTGTGGTTTGTTTCTGTTCATCATCTTATTTCTACAGGTCTTCACACCGCTCACAACAAGAACATGAAACACTTCAGACTGAGAGAGCCGGGACTCAAACCAGCGTCTTTATGAAAGACAAGCAGCTGCTGATCTTATTGAGCTACAGACAAGAAGCTCTTACTCTGCATTCATCAGTTTATTTATAGGTTCTGTTTATATACAAGTGTTCACTCATCTCATCTCAGAGCAACAACCAACCTGCCTGGATCTTAAACGCATCAGCTTGTTAAGATGATTGAACATTAAAGGACTTGAGGTTTGAACCAGCAACCTGCTGCATCACATCCAGCTGTTTATCCCACTGTGCTACTCTTCCTCTTCTTGGTCTGCGGGACTAAGTACTGTCCTACACTATAAGGATCTGTCAAGAGGTGGCGCTATGTAATGATGTGTGTATGAAACATAAACAGCAGGGTCAGAAATGAGCAGGGGCTCAGGAAAAAAATATAATAAATGGGTTCAATTCCAGCCTGAAACAGTGGAAGTATCTCATTCTCCTCTCCATGCATTTAACCTTAAACATGACAAACAGTTTGGGTGCTCTCTCTGTCTGCAGCTCCACCCGCCTGATCAGCTCTATACAATAAACTTGTTGAAACAAACACACCTAACTGTTGATAAGTACTAATAACTCTTTTTTTGAGAGTGTAGGTTTATTGTTTATTGTTTATTTGGATCCCCATTAGTTCTCTTCCTGGGGTCCATAAGGTGTACTGTAGCCAAACAGAAACATTTATTTCAGTGGCATTCGTTCATGTATCCTCTATTTTGTTTACTGACATGATGATAAATGACTATAATAAGCAAAATCTTGTCATTTATATACATCTCAAATATGCAACAGGCCGCTGCTATCTCCAAACGTTACCCATGCTGTGGAGTTTAGATGTTAAAGGAATACAAAGGAATCTAAAGTGTTTTAGAGGCTGGTGTTACTAAACAGCCCAGGTCAGTGTAATATGAGATTCTCCTTACAATAATAAATGTACAGGAATTTGTCTTGGTGACATTGGTGCTTATCAACGACTACTCACATGGTTTCACATTACATGCTGACACATCCTGACACACTTGGTGCAGCGACGACAGCAGCGAGGTTTCCCCCGAGAAGACGAGCTGTGGGGAATTATTATTCATGGATCGTCCCGAGCGTCGGCAGCAACCTTGCTTTGACTGATAAAACAGTTGCTGGAATAAAATTTCCCCAAATGTTTGACGGTAACAAGTTATTCATGAGGTTTTGATGGTTTCGACTACAATGAGACTATTTTCTCATCTCCTGTATCTGACTTTCTGCAGCTTCTGTGCTTTGACACGTTTTAAAAATAGCTCTTGTTGGTGGATTCCTTTGAGATTACAAGGAAATAACAAGGAAATAGTATTTAATGCCTCTGCCATTCTACATACTATCTTTGGGTATGTTTACATGCAGACCAATACTTTGATTACTGGGAGTAATCAGCTTCAGCAAATATCTTGATTAAAAGTTTTTACATGGCTTGAAGTAACATGATCTCTTAAATAACTTTGTTTGCAAGAATTCATTTAATAATCGGTCTGAAGGTCTAAAGGACCCGACATGAGAACCAACTTTCCCAACATTTCCTCTCCTTTCTTGTCCACGTGAACATATTTTCCGCCATTCTTTTAATTTCTTCGTTCCTCGTGTTTTTGCAGAACACCTTGACAGGATCGTTGTTATTTGCGATCCTGTCCAGAAGCTGAAGATGGCGTCATGATTGATTGATTGATTGATTTTTTTTGACAGACTTTAAAATATACATAAGGTTGATAGCCCTTAGACCACAGCCACACACATATAGTGAAGTTGTAGAGGAATTTAACACACAATAAAGTCAAAAAGACTTATTTAAAAAGACTGTTTTTAAATGAAACAGCTAGATCAGTAGTTCATCAGTTAATCTGATTGGTTGACAATGTTTTATTGTTGTCTCTACATCCAAAAAAATCACTCTGAGATCGAACCAAAACCATAATTATAGTTATGGTTTTGGATGTTTTTATAGTTATCGTTATTGTACGAACACAGATATTATTTTTAATGAGAACGCTTAAAATCTTTTTATAGTTAAAGTTATCTTTATAGTTATCCTTCTAGATGTGAATGAGCCTTTAGTCTGATTATGACCATACAAAGATTAAGATAATCAGATAAAAAGTGTTTATATGCTAATTTCTGCTGCCTTAATCAGGTTAAGATTTAAAGGTCCCATATCATGTAAACAGGACTCCCTCTCCTCTGTGATGATAAAGGAGTTGGATGGTCTATCTAAACATGGTGAAAGTATCAAAACTAAATCCACACAATCCATATTAGAAAAGCGAGCCTCTAAACGAGCCGTTTGGACTTCCGTAACTTTGTGGCGTCACAAAGGTTCGCTCATTATCATTTCTGTAAGAAATAATAGACTAACAAAGTGTTTTTTTCAAAGCGGTCGAGCGGTCGTCATTGTTTATTACCGGAGAGTTTTCCCTACCTGTAGCCGCCGGGCCGCGGCGTCTCACGTTTCACTCTCGAAACGGTTAGCCAATCGGAACAGAGGGGTCGTTAATATTAATGAGCCTTAAAGACACGGCGACAGAAACGGCCTGTTCTTGGTAAGGCTCAGAGAGATGCTGGAAAATGAACGTGGAGAAATGGATTGAGAGTGTTTTTGGTTCATGACACCACACACACAGCTTTGAATGGACCTCAAGACACAAAATAAAACACTGGGAAGTGGAGAATATGAGACCTTTAATTATGAGTATGCTTGTAAACATAAGCACCTAAATTCTGTTAGAAATAAAGTGACAACATGTTAAAACTGTGGGAATCTCTGTATATCTCTGCAAGGTTTTTGCTCAACACTTAAGCGGTCGTACTCACTGACTCATGCGTGTCTACTTTATGAAATTATACAATGTCTTGCACTCTCTCTCGGCCCTGAAATCCAGAATATAACTGAAGGGAACACAGAAATTGCACTCCACAGTAATCTGCTGGTGACTAACCATTATATTCAGCTTGAACTGCATACAGTGCAGTAGAAAAAGTTGCATTGTCATCCCTTTCAGGTCTCAGTAATCAGTGTTCCTTTTTAAACATTTGCAGACTTCCGGATCCAATTTGAATGGCAATACAATTTTCCGGTCTCCAATTCAAATTGAGCCGCACCTTAATCCGCCAGACGAAAACGAACAAAGAGCGAGCTTCCCTCAAGTCTCTTTATCTTTCCGATGTCCCCCTTACTTTTAATTGGGCCACTCGATCAAAGCGGGACGTCTCGCCAATGAAACACTGTGTCATTTTAATTTTCTCTCATTAGGTTTTAAATTACTTAGCAGCGCTCCGACGGGAATCCAGTCGTTTTTTAAGATGGAAATGAAAGAGCGGCTCGGGGTAAAAGGAGGGCAAAAAGGAAGAGAAAAAAAAAAGAGGCAGCGGTCTCTGCAGAGCCGCCGTGTGCCTGCTGATACCCAGACTGTACGGGGGGGGGGGGGGGGGGTTGACCTTTGACCTCTCGGATGGAAGAAGCTGTGATAGGCATTTAGCTCCGATCCAGCTATTACAATGAGTGAATGTGTAGGAATACAAGATACAGTCTGTTGATGGACTCTCACTGGCTGTTTTGGCTGTTGCAGGGAACAAACCTGTGACTTTTTGTTTACAGGACATTCTCTCTCTCTTTTTTGTAGTATTTAATCAATAAACACCAAGGATACATTTCAAGTAAAGGTATAACAGACTTTTTTTGTAATTAACCCCATCCACATCCCCAACAACAGGCCATGTAACTCCCTACCACACTGCAGATATTATGTATTGATTACAAAATGATGAACAAATAAGTAAATGAATAATAAAAAGGAAGAAGAAGGAGAGAAGTGAAATAAAATAAAAAGGGAATGAGAAAAAAAAAACTAACCCTAACCTCCCTGTCACCCTGAACACAGGTTCTCAACCTTTTTTGGCCCGTGACGTCCATATTCATGACAGAATAATTATTGATCCCAGTGTTTAAAACACATGAAAACTGTGTGATCACATCACATGAATTACACTTCAAACCACGTGAATAAACAACGATTCTCTACTCAGGGAGACAGAAATATTCTATTGTTCTGACAGATGGTGAAAACAAAAAGTGAAAGCAGTCAGATGTTTCCATGCCGCAGTGACCGGTTTAATATGGGAGTAAACCAGCCATCAGGCATTATCAGAGGTGTGAGCAAGTCAACTTTGCTCGAGTCCCAAGTCAGTCTCAAGTCTAAATGTAGAACAGCAAGTCAAGTCAGAACAAATCAAGAGTCCAGTATCAATTTAATATCTTAAAGAAAACTAAATATCTAGGACTTTTCAACGCAATATGGTTTTAATAGGATAAAAACGTGGTAAGAGCATCATGAGTTTGATTTCTATAATCAGTTTCAACTTCAATAAATTCAATCATTCCATACAAATTCAGAAAACAGAATTTAAATTCAGTCGTCCGCTGGAACAAATCTCATCACTTTCAATCTAAGTCATTTACACAAACACAAGATCTCAAGTCAAGACTTTAGAAACCTTTTCAAGTCATCAAAGTACAAGTCAGAGTCAAGTCCCAAGTCACCAGAACCCAAGTCAAGTCAAGTCTCAAGTCTTCTCTTCATGCATCAAGTCAAGTCTCGAGCAATTAAAACTGTGACTCGAGTCCCCACCTGTGGGCATTTTAATAGTCCGATCTTAACCAGGTTATTCTGACCCAGTTCTGACTTTTAGCCAACGCACATTGACCCAAAACCAGGTTCCTTGATAAGACAGAAATATTCAGCAGCTGTTCTGAGCTGGTCGGTGTTCACTGTGGTTTCTGTTCAGTCGCATACGTTTTGGAAAGTTTTTTTTTTTTCCATGTCAAAATGACCAACAGACTATATTCCAGCCCTGATACTCTCCCAAAGCTGCTGTCCTGCTCCATTAGGAATTCTCCCTACAGAAGTCGGAGAGGTCTATAAAGGGAAAAACTACGTCGAATTTCTATGGAATTAAAGACAAGTTTACCCAAAATCTCCACTGTAACGAAATCAAAGATGGCCGACAGACGCCCGTGTTATCATTTTGTCAACCAAGGACTTAAAGCAATATTCCACTTAGTTTTAACATGGGGGTTATTCGGCTCTTGACCGCCATGAAAACCAGAATATAAAATCCTCACCAAGATCAGATGCAGCTGGACCAGTTCAGATTTTTTCTTCCCATTCATTTGAATGGAAACTGACATTGAACACGTTGGTGAACAGATTCAACATCAGATCTGCTGCTGTGATTTCCAGCTGACTGTCGGTCCGACGTTTTAAAACATAAATTCACCAAATAACATTTTTATTGATAGAAGAGAACGGAGTGGAGGGATACCATTTAGGAGAGATAGTTCCTGTTTGGGAGACCGGATCTACTTTTATTTTTAAATACTAATTTAAATACTAATAAGCAAGAATATAAATGCAAAATGACGATGGACCCAGGATGCTTTGTTGTCTTAAAGCAGGATCTGTTGAATCTGTTCACCAACATGTTCAATGTTTCAATTCAAATGAATGGATAAGCAATGAATAAGCACTTTGAGCTGCATTTCTTGTATGAAAGGTGCTATACAAATAAAGTTTATTATTATATTAGTATTATTAATGGGAAGTAAAAATTCGACACTACAAACCAGCTGCATCTGATCCAGGTGAGAAGTTTATATTCTGGTTTTCATGGCGTTCAAGAGCCAAATAACCGGCATGTTAAAACTAAGTGGAATATTGCTTTAAGGAGCGGGGATCGAACCCGTGACTAACCTCTATAACACCCTCAAAATTGAATTGTCAGTTTCCCTACCCAACATGCACTGGGTGCGAGCTCCTGCTGTCCCTGTTCCATATCTACCAATATGCATCGCCACGACAAATTCCTGTACATTTACTGAACTTGTGATTCTGCAGCGTTCTTCCTTCAGCACTATGGAGAGCAGGAACATATAGGAGCGTCCCGCAGACGTTTTAAGGTCACGCTCGCAAACAGGGATCTCAGCTAAGAGGCTTACCAGCGGCCAAGTATCATTCTCCGGAGTTTTATTAAGCAAACGGATTTTCAGCTTATAGAGAGGAGACTTTACCAAATCTAGTGGAAACGAGTGCGGCGAGGGCGGGGCGGAGCAGCATCTCGGGTGGTATATAGGATTATTATTCCCTCTGCTTTAGGAAATGTTGGCCCTACAAGTAAAACTATTAGCTGGATTGTCTAGGCAGAGGACATTCGGCTTCGGTCCGCTGCTAAATGTCACAACGTTTTGGACTAGAGGAGATAAAAACCTTCAAGAGCAAGAGCAAGTGTAGGAACATTCACCATACATAGATCAAATTCAAATCAGATTGTATTCACATAACACATCTCATGCAACAATGTAACCCAAATGTGGCTAAAAACAGTTTGGAGCCGTGAAAAAGAAAACTATTAACAGAAATAAGATAACCATGATAAATATCGTAACAAATACAAATACACCGAAAAAATCAGTTTGAAAATAGAAACAATAGTTCAGTTATTTGCTACCTCCTGAGTTCAAATGGCATTGTTTTAACCTGGAATAAATAATACAGAAGAGTCCACACAGTGGGGACGGAGAGTCGACTCCAAAATAATCAATTCTCGATTCCATTATGTCGATTCTGAAAATCGATTCTACTAATAAACGGAATTAGAGTCCTGTTGTAATCGTGACTCCACCAAACTCTGGAATTGAAGAAACTATTTAACTTAAACTAATTCATTCATTACTCTATCTATACTAATCTGTGTTCAATTGCTTTGGTCTGATCTATTTCACAACAGAAGTGGGGAGGGAGAAATCCAAGGCTCATTGGTTGAATGCCAACCGGCGTAAAACGTAAAAAAAAATTTTTGTGTTGATTTTCATTTGGAATTGATTTAGAATCGATTCCATCAGTTCTCAGGATCGTGTTTCACTAAAACATCTCAGTCCAAACGAGAAAGAGGAAAAGGAAATGAAACATCAACACTTAATGCTGCGCTAGGAAAGATTTTTCGTTTTTTTATCCGTCTAAATCACAAGTTAGGGCTGCAGAGTAAAGCGTCTCCCCGACTAACTGAGACGCCGTAGATTCTTCTTCCTGTTTGGACACTTGACACATTGAAACTTGAAAAGTGAAATACAAACCTGAACAGCAGATGTCGCCACACAGGATTTCTGGGTAATGAAGTCCTTCAAACAATTTTCTCTTAGCGCAAAGTCAGAATCAGAATTAGAATCCTTTTATTGGCCGAGTATATTTGCACATAGAAAGAATTTAGCTTAGTGGTTGCTTGTGTACTTTAATAAAACACAATATAAACCAATAAAAACTGTATATAAAAAAAACAAGAAAAACATATATATTTAAAACAGTATATAAATAACCCAAAAGTTGCAATAAAGTTGCCAAGTGCAGCTTTAACAAGGAGGAGAATGGCAAAAAAAAAAAAAAAAAAACATTAAAAAAATGCATAAATAACAAGTAAAGGAAACAAAATCAATAGAAAAAATAGAGTGATCATGAACTGTCTTTTTTCACTTCTCAGATTGATTTCAGTGGTTGCTGTGTATTGATTATAGAAGTCAATTAGTAATCAGTTGAAGCTTCTTCTACTGAAAATGTCAAACGAAAGAGGGAATCTCGCGAAAAGTTGAAAATACTTTATGGAGTATTTCTTATTGACTCACATGAAACACTAAGAATAGCACTGTAAAGAAGTAAAGTGAAACAGATGATATGTGAGGAGTGCAGTCCTGGTTATAGCAGTTATTGATCAGCTAATTGGGGACAAAAGAGGTTTGTGATGAATAATTGAGTTTGTTGCGCGGCTCTCTGTGTCTCTCTGTGTATCGATGTTGTAGCAGCGAGGAAACAGAAGCCTGATGCTGCTGTAACCTTGGCTTTTATCTCTGCACACACACACACACACACACACACACACACACACACACACACACACACAGAAGCATATACTGTAGAACATATATACAGTGGAACATACATACTGTGCACACAATCAAAAATAGAATCTCATAGAAACACAATGACATGATCTCTCTCTCTCTCTCTCTCTCTCTTCCTCTCTTCCTGTCTGTCTCTCTCTTTCTTCTCTCGCTCTCTCTCTTCCTCCCTGTTTCCCTCTCTCTTCCTTTTCTGTGGCTTCTCTCGCTTTCTTCCTCTTTCTCTTCCTTCCTTCCTCTCTCTCTCTTCCTCTTTCTTTGTGTCTCTCTTTCTTCCTCTGCTATTCTTCCTGTCTCTTTCTTCCTCTTTCTTCTCTCACTTTCTTCCTATTTTTCTTCCTTTCTCTTCCTCCCTCCCTCCTCTCTTTCTTCCTCTTTCTTCTCTCACTTTCTTCCTATTTTTCTTCCTTTCTCTTCCTCCCTCCCTCCTCTCGCTCTTCCTCTTTCTTTTCTCACTTTCTTCCTATTTTTCTTCCTTTCTCTTCCTCCCTCCCTCCTCTCTCTCTTCTTCTTTCTTCTCTCACTTTCTTCCTATTTTTCTTCCTTTCTCTTCCTCCCTCCCTCCTCTCTCTCTTCCTCTTTCTTCTCTCACTTTCTTCCTATTTTTCTTCCTTTCTCTTCCTCCCTCCCTCCTCTCTCTCTTCCTCTTTCTTCCTCTGCTTTTCTTCCTTCCTTTTTCTTTATCTCTCCTTTCCTCCCTCTTCCCTCCGCTCGCTCTCTTCCTCTCTCTCTACCTTCCTCTGTCTCTTTCTTCCTCTTTCTTCCTCCCTTTCTCTTCCTCACTCTTTCTTAATCTTTCACTTTCTTCCTCTTTCTCTGCCTTCCTCCCTCCTCTCTCTCTTCCTCTTTCTTCGTATCTCTCTTTCTTCCTCTGCTATTCTTCCCGTCTCTTTCTCTTTCTTAATCTCTCTTTTCCTCCCTCTCTTCCTTCCACTCTCTCTCTTCCTCCCTCTCTCTTTCCTCCACCCTTTCTCTTCCTCACTCTTTCTTAATCTTTCACTTTCTTCCTCTTTCTCCTCCTCTCTTCCTTCCGCCATCCTTTCTCTACCTCTCTCCTCTATTTCTGTTCTGTCTCTTTCTTCTCTCACTTTCTTCCTATTTTTCTTCCTTTCTCTTCCTCCCTCCCTCCTCTCTCTCTTCCTCTTTTTTTGTGTCTCTCTTTCTTCCTCTGCTTTTCTTCCTTCCTTTTTCTTTATCTCTCCTTTCCTCCCTCTCTTCCCTCCTCTCGCTCTCTTCCTCTCTCTCTACCTTCCTCTGTCTCTTTCTTCCTCTTTCTTCCTCCCTTTCTCTTCCTCACTCTTTCTTAATCTTTCACTTTCTTCCTCTTTCTCTTCCTTCCTCCCTCCTCTCTCTCTTCCTCTTTCTTCGTATCTCTCTTTCTTCCTCTGCTATTCTTCCCGTCTCTTTCTCTTTCTTAATCTCTCTTTTCCTCCCTCTCTTCCTTCCACTCTCTCTTTCTTCCACCCTTTCTCTTCCTCACTCTTTCTTAATCTTTCACTTTCTTCCTCTTTCTCCTCCTCTCTTCCTTCCTCCATCCTTTCTCTATCTCTCTCTTCTTCTCTCTCTGTTCTGTCTCTTTCTTAATCTCTCACTTTCTTCTTCTCACTTCCTCTTTTCCTTCCTCCCTCCTCTCTTTCTGTCTCTCTCTCTCTCTCCCTCTCTCTCTTTCTTCCTGTCGTTTTCAACTTGTTTTATTAGCAAGACATGTAAATACATTTGTGTTGCCAAAGCGTATAGAGATGAAAATAACGGATAAATAAATGGAAAAGAAAGAGAATGAATGGTAACAACAATAACGTCTTTCTCACTCTCTCTTTCTTTCCCTCTTTCCTTCTTTTCTTCCTCTTTTCACTCTTTCAAAACCAAACATGTGTATCAATCAGAGATAGAAATTAGCAAAATGGATATTTATATGAAAACGTCACAGATTATTATTTGGTCTGTTTTCTCTGTTTCTCACAAGCAAGGAAATCTGCTTCTTCTTCTTCTACTCTCACATTCAGTGTGAATAAGAACATCAGCTAAATGCCTCAAAATAAAAATAAAAAATAGTAAATGAAACATGAAAAATGGGATTTTGGTGAATAAAGCGCTGTGCCACGCACGTCTCCATGATGAGAGGTAATGCTGATGCAGAGTGAGAGTTAGGTGACGCCGCATTAAACGCATTTATTACTCCATCACTCATTCTTTTAAACACACACACACACACACACACACACACATAAGCACTAAACACTCACACAAACACATAACAGGAGGTTAAATGAAACTCCACAAAGCCGTTGATCTTCCTCAGAGAATATCTGATGACCCGGGGTTTTTATTTAGACCGCACAAGGACGAGGCTAAAAACAGCCGCGGACACACTGAGCGCCGAGCGGTTTGTGGCAGAGAGAGAAAGAGAAAGAGAGAGAGAGAGAGGGGGATGAAAGAGGGCAAAACGAAAGATAAACCCACAGAAAAAGATAGGTCAAAGGAAGATGAAGAGGCTCAGTAATGTTCTGCTCCGAGTCTGAAGCTCCTCAGTCCTGCTGGAGACCTTTTAGTCCTCCTTTGATACACAGAGGATGATTTTTCACAGGTGGGAAGGAAGACGGAGAGATCAAAACATTAAGAAGCACTAAAAATATATAACTTGAAATTTGACTGGTAATGATAAAGTTGATCTTGGGTAAAATCAGGAAATAATCAGTTACGTACTGTAGAACATAGTTTTCCAATATTATGTATTAATTTATCTTGATTTATCTTTATTTATATATATATTCTTCTCTTCTCCCTCTTTCCTTAGCTCTCATTTCTCTTATCTCTTTTCCGAGCACTTCTCTCATTCTTGGGTGACAGGAGGATTATCAGGGCTTTGCGACCTCTGACCCTTGACCTACTTACTGTTAGATGCTCATAATCTTGGCGATGTAGGAACTGGAGCTTCTTCTATACTGTTGTTCTCATTTGCCACGTTTACACGCACAAAACAAAGATACAATTAAAATAAGGCAGCGGTCTTAGTTGAAAGTTTGTTAATCGCGTTTCAATCACCTGTCAATCAAACACAGTGTGGGCGGAGCTTGGATTTTCTGTTGATGCAGTTTGAGTTTCTCTTTTCTTTGTCTGTTCAGTCATGGTGGCTATCACTGCTCATGCTAACTACCCAGTTCTTCTTCTGTTGATTCCAAAAAAAACGGAAACGTAAAACGCATCACTTCCTGTGCGGCAGAGGATTTTTCCCAGGAAAGAGCGACCAGACACAGACAGTGGAAAAGCTTCCATCAACTGGATTGTTATACCAATTGATAATAGATAATAGATATTTATTTAGATGAAAGTACTTAAGCTACATGAACAAGTCATTTAATCCAGTTTTGAGTCTTACAATCTTACTTTTCTTAAAAAAGAAGTGATAAAAAACTGCCATTTGGTTGAGGTAATTTCAGCCGTTTCCAATGCAAATCAACTTATTTAAAACATTTTCTTGAATTAAGTTATATTTTCCCAATACTAGTGTGTGATCTGCCTTACTGAAAAGTGAAACTGCATTGGAAACAAGCAGAGTTTTCTCTCACCCCATCGGCAGGATTTAACTTGTTTTAACACAAACAGGATTTTAAGACTGAAGATGAGACTGAAGCTTGTTAGGATGAACGTCTCTGACTCGGGGGAGGGGGGGGGGGGGGGGCGATGCTGCTGCATTATGGGAAGTGTTATGATTCTGACACAGTGATGTTCTGCGCTGCTTTGTTGTGTGGAAGCGACAGGTTCCAGTGAGCAGCTGTGTGTGTTTCTGTGTTTCTGTGCTTCTGCAGAACGGAGACGAGGCGAGCGGAGGCAGAGCTGCAGGCTTTCCTTTGGTTTTGTGTTTTTTTGTTTTTTTTTGTTTCCAGTCTGTACAATAGAGCAGGACTGGCTGCTGCTGGAGAGCTGCCATGGTTCGGCTAGCGTGATTTCACACACACACACACGCACACGCACACAGAGAGAGAGCTTCGTCTAAACAAGGACACACACACATGCATTCACGAGTGCCAACACAGCCAAGTACGCGCACACACACACACACACACACAGAACCACACAGGCTTGCATGTTCACACACACACATGGGCACAAACAACCCCCCAAAAACACACACATACACACACACACACACACACACACAAACATTCTCATGCATAGAGACAAACACACGCACACACAGCCACAATCACACACAAACATGCACAACACACACACACACACACACATAAACAAATATCTAAAAATTTCCCCTATCGAACAATCCAACATACACACACACCCTCTCTCTCTCTCTCACACACATATACACACACACAAACACTCCCCAAACATGCACACACAAACACATATAAACAAGGAAACATTTCCCCCATCTGACAATCCAACGCACGCACACACACACACACACACACACACACACACACACACTCCACCGCTGCAGTGAGTGGCTTATGCTCACTAATCGTCTTTCTCATTCATTCCCCCCCTAGCTTGAAAAAAATATGGAAGGGATTTGCTCAGCGCTGGGCCAGATGTGATAATACTGATCCAGGAGGGTTGACCCGGGGGGAGGGGTGTGTGTGTGTGTGTGTGTGTGTGTGTGTGTGTGTGCGTGCGTGTGTGTGCGTGTGTGTTTGTGTGTGTCTGTGTGTGTGTGTAAAGCGGGGAGGAGAAACGTCACAATGGGTGTATGATGCTGATTTTCTGCATTTCTGCAGGAGGCAAAAGACTCCCTTTAGTAGCCTATTTTTCTTTGTTGAGGCTCCAGGAGAAACAGACAGAACAAAAGAGACCAACATTACAAACAGCTACAGAGTTCAAAGGTCAAAGTAACCTGACAATAGCTAGTACTTTTGATTTAGACAAGCATGGTAAGCCTGCTCCATTAGTCAACTTAGCTGTTTTGAGAACACAGACACCAAAATCATCCATGTGTACCTGGTAGATCATTGGCTCCATGCTAACTCTTTAGCATACACTATGCTGAGTGATAGTAGGTTTCATGCTAACTCTTTAGCGTACACTATGCTGAGTGATAGTAGGTTTCATGCTAACTCTTTAGCGTACACTATGCTGAGTGATAGTAGGTATCATGCTAACTCTTTAGCGTACACTATGCTGAGTGATAGTAGGTTTCATGCTAACAGTTTAGCGTACACTATGTTGAGTGATAGTAGGTTTCATGCTAACAGTTTAGCGTACACTATGCTGAGTGATAGTAGGTTTCATGCTAACTCTTTAGCGTACACTATGCTGAGTGATAGCAGGTTTCATGCTAACAGTTTAGCGTACACTATGTTGAGTGATAGCAGGTTTCATGCTAACAGTTTAGCGTACACTATGTTGAGTGATAGCAGGTTTCATGCTAACAGTTTAGCGTACACTATGCTGAGTGATAGCAGGCGACTAGCATTCTCTCAAAAGTGAGAAAATGAGAACTTAGCAGCTCTAAAACTAAATGGTTAGCCTAGTAATCTTAAATGATATGCGGCCATGTCTGGCAGTTTGGTAAAACTTACATAATTATGATACAAAAATAACATACTCTGTTTCCATAGGAAGTGAAGGTGGCTGATGGGAGACTGTACAGGTGATGAAAACATGGCTGCTCACCTGAACTAGATCCAGAGATAAACCTGACTACAGCTTCACTGATAATGAGGTTTCATTTTTCAAACCAACCCCAAACTCACAATGCCAAAGTAAACAAAAACCATTCAATGGTAAAATCCATGTAGTATGAGTCGATGCAGCTGAGTTAGACTACAGCTGCAAACACAACAAATGCCTGTAGCTTCTGTTTTGCCAACTAAAGCTAACATTAGCCATAATACTATCATAGTGGCAAGGCTTACTCTAAAGAGAACATTAGCTACAAACGCTCTAGAAACAACATCCAATAGAATCTGAAATAGCGAATCAAACAGTAATTTATGTGGTGATGAGCCATCTTGATCAGACAATCAGTATCATCTCTTTCCAAATGCAAAGAACAACCACCACAAATTTAGAGCCTGTCCTCCCCCAAAAAACGAGCCCATAGGTCGTTTGTTCAAGCAGCTTATTACGACCTATAGTTACGTTTTAAAGTTAAGCGACCTCTAGCGGTCGTGTAAATAACGACAATGTGCTACGTTGGTCTGCGTCCACGTCACGTGACGTCACGTTTCTCTCTCAACATTGAAATAACACGGTGGAAAGTCAGGGCGTTGTGGTCGGGGATGGCGGACGGGCGTATACGTTTGTCTTTGATGTCGGCGACCGGGGTTCGATTCCCAGCGTTTCCAAATTTAACCCTGACCAAACCATTTTCCTAACCTTAACCAAGTTGTTTTAGTTGCCTAACCATAACCATAACCCAAGTTGTTTTCATTTCATGTATTTTTGTGAGATCACGGAACAAACGACCTATGTGGTCGTATGGGTTGGAGGACTTGTTGCAAATTTAACTTGTGGATCTTCTAATGCTGAATACAAAGAATCAAAAGACTAGACTAGCAATCAAAGATATCCGGTCATAAATAGCAGCAAAAAGAAAGAAGCCCTGAACTGCTTCTCTTGTTGTCCCGGCGCTGTGTGTCTGGTCGGGCCGCCGGGCGCGCCGCCTGCAGCTCGCCACTTCAAAATGACTCACATCAAAATGTTAAACCGGGGGCATCGTGCGGCCCGGCACAGACACTCTGTGTTCCTCTAAAGCGTTAAATCGGCTTGTGATTAAGGCTGACATCTTGTTTTGACTCTAAACTTTAATTACTAATCTTAGAAACCTTTTTAACATCCACAAAAACACAACTACATAAAACTGAGAATGGGAATTGGGAAACTGGGAATTAAAGATTATTATCATTAGCGAGGAAGGAAAGGTCTAAAAAGAGGAGTTTGGACACTTTTATCTTGTTATACTGAAGCGCTAGCCCACTTGTTTGGCATGAAAATGGTTAAATTAAAATATATTGAATATTGGCACAAAATATCGTCTATCAGTAGCTTGATTACAAAAATATTCAAGCTAATTCAATTCAAAAACCTGTATCAGTGAAACTCTGATGATTTTACACAATAAGGCTTACATTAGCCTAAAAATGTGAGTAAATACACTTTAAAAAATGCTGTTCAGTGTCACTGTCCGGTGATTTTCTCTTGTTTCCACACCTATCAGCTTATTTCATGATATTTTTAGTGAGTAAATTCCACTTGATTCATGTCAATATGACTTCTTTCAAGAAATCATCATAAAACAATGAAGAAAATCTGGAAACAAGAAACTTTCTCCAAGACAATTTCACTTTTACCAAGAAAATGTCCTGAAACAAGAATCTTAAAATTAGCTTGATGAGTCTGGATACAAGAGGCAATAACTTAAGTTTGTCAGTGTATTGCACAAAGAAAATGTGGAAAAACTGAACTACATCCCTACTTACAATACTAATAATTGAATAAATACAACTTTATCCTTTTCAATTAAAACATGTAACATTTTATCTTTCACTTACAGTCCCAGCTCT
This sequence comes from Centroberyx gerrardi, assembly GCF_048128805.1. NCBI lineage: Eukaryota > Metazoa > Chordata > Actinopteri > Beryciformes > Berycidae > Centroberyx > Centroberyx gerrardi. Next base: position 28,511,831 of record NC_136009.1, read on the forward strand.
TAATAAGCGTATTAGTTATCCAGGCGAATACTTTGAGGAGAGTGTGATCTAAGTGTGTAAAATGTTCCCGCTGACTATAACCGGCGCTGCTATTCCGGTGCGCATCAGGCTCCTGCGGCTCCGGGGCTGAAGGGAAGTCATGAGGTGTCAAAACAGCCGCCGCCGCCCGCCTCATCACCGCGGAGACGATGAGGAGCGCGGGCCGGGGTATTTTTATTCAGAGGAACAACGAAACAATTCCCTCTTCAAATGACAGACGCCGTTTGGAGGCAGTCAATCTGAGAAAGGTTAAACACTTCAGTCTGCCGGAGCCGAGGGAGCCGAGGGAGCCGAGTGCGTCTGCTAGTCTGCGATAAGACGGAAATAACATGATTCATATATAGGACTTGTTGAAATATTGTGTGGTGATGTGGTGAAATATTTATAGTGATGATGAGGGGCGGAGCTGGGTCGCACCACAATTATTCCATCTGCGACAAACATGCAAGGTAGCTGTTTTGTGTACTTGTACTTTTTTACATATATTTCAAAGTCAGTAACTTTACTTTTACTTGGATATAATTTTATTTATGTGTCACTCCTCAACATACAGGTCAAACAACAAACACAGTACCCCAATAAAAAAGGAGGTTGAGGACCACTCATTTAGAGTTATGAGACACAGGCTAAAAATAATACACATTAAAAAAAAAATACTACAATATATATACAGTATATACATACACACAATATACACACACATAAGTACATACATTCGTACAGATACATTGATACACATATACATACATACACACACACACACACACACGAAAAATAGAGGTCATATTACACACACACAAACACAAAGAATATAAAACAATCTTTTCCAATCTATTGCATTATAAAATGAGTTTACAGTAAAGTAGTTTACATTTTAAATCCATCCATCACAGAACAGATTGTGTCTCTCCATCAGCAGCAGAAACTGGATCAACGTAAACTGACAAACTGTGGATCCGTTCACAGTGAGAAGAGGAATCTGACTTTACTTTGTTTCTGCACTTTATTTTGTCGTTTCTAATGTTTCCAGTGAAAAGAATCTAGTTTGAACTCTGACCTCTCTCCTTTTAGAATCACATGGAAAAGATCACAGCTAACAACGTTCTCTGTTCTAAAGAGGAACTCAGGAACTTTTACTCTGAGGACATTTTAAATCAGACACTTTTTACTTTTACTGAAGTAGATTTTTACAGCAGTACTTTTATTTCTACTTAAGTAAAATTTCAGCGAGGTAACAGTATTTCTACTTAAGTAAGACACTCTAGTACTCTTTCCCCTCAGCGTTTCCTAAATCATCTAAAGCCTAACACGTTCTTAGCATTTTAAAGTAGATCAAAGTGTGATCGAAGTGAAAACAATACGTTTTGATTTGTTTCTTTGTATAAATATTCAGTCAATCAATATTTTTCCACGTTTTTTCACAGAGAGCGCCTTGAGGCTCCAGCAGGTGGGAAGGTTTTGTTCCAGAACAGACTCCAGGCCAGAAAGTGAGTTCTGAAAGCCAGAAATGGCAGCAGGTGGCCAAGTAATCGATGAGTCTTTGGTATTGATCAACAACCCGATCAACTCTGCAGATATATTATGGTCTGTTTGTGCTCAGGGACAGTAGAAACCTTATTGATAGGGTTGATATTTATCTGTACCACAGAGGCAAAATCCTGTAAATTGACATGTTGCAGTAAGTAATGCTAACTACTGACTTACTACTGACTGTTAGAATTAGAGTCAGAATCAGAATTACTTAAATCGCATATATCATATTTGTACTATTCAAGTGAAAACAATATTGAAAAGGTTTTTTATAAATATATTTAATCAATCAATATTTTTCTAAACTCCAATTGGTGGAAAGTTTTTGTTCCAGAACAAGAACAGAGTTCGGGCCAGAAAGAGTTCTGACAGATGAGAAATCTGAGGAGCTGATCAAGTTATTGGTATTGATCAATAACGCTATCAACCCCTCTCAGATATATTATGGTCATTTTGTGCTGTGGGACAGTAAAAATCTTACTTACCATCCCTTTAAGTCACTGCTTATCACTGTGTCTGGTGTTGTACTCTCTACAAACCAGTAATCCCTTAAAATAACCTTACATTTACATTAATTCACCCCTTAATTCATGCAAAATGCCCTTAAAATTAGTTAAGGGAGTTATTAATGGAGGAGACCCCATCAAAACCTCCTTAAATGACCCTTAATGTTTGACTGCTTACTTTCTAATTTAATTTAAAATACAGGGAGACAGGAACTTTCCATTAATAACTCATTAATAACCTGTAAACCTGCTCAAAAGGCATAAAAAATCCCTTAATTTGAAATTTGTTTCCATGAACCAACCCATGAATAAATCCCTTAACCTTACTTTTTTAAAGCTGTTATTTTTAATGGTTAATTAATGTTTATGTAATGAGAAATTAAGGACATTTCAGGGATAAAATGAAGGGGTTTGGTTTGGTAGTGGCACCCTGCTGGGTCTGTGTGGCTCTGCTGGAGGACCTGCGGGACGGCCCGGCAGCGCGGTAAACAGGCTGTAAAATCTAAATCATGCCTTCAGACGCTGCTGCAGTCTCCTTCACGTGTATAGGAGGCGCGGCGGCGTGCGCCCGCAGCCCGCAGGCCGCTCCATTGTGCCGGGCTAATGGCGTGCATGTGCCACAAAACGGCTTCTCATCTTCAAACGAGGGTATACGTTCCCCTTTCAAAGGCCCTCAGAGCCATTTGTGTTGGTCTTTCTTTCCAACAAATGGACGACTATAAGTGCAATCAATGGAGCGACGGCCGCCTCTGTTCCTCCGCCCGGCTTTAAATGGAAGAATTCACGGAGTCTTTGTGGCGTGCGGCTGGTCTATACGTGCTAATGTGGCGGCATAAACTGGAGATTTGTGAAATAAAAAAAAAGGTCAAAAGGAGAGCTAATTGATTTTACTTTTCAAATACAGAGTTTATGAATGATCCAATGCGCTCTTCCATTGCGCTTCCATTGTGTAGGTTTGATTCGTCAGTCAAGACGTCCCTACCTGCTCACTCGCTGTGAGGCATTCTGGGTACGAGCGTCAGTTAAATGACTGAAACGTACAGATGAAGCTGTTGGAAGCAGGTATTGCTGAAGTTCTGCTTGTGTTTCAGCTGACTGAAGGAACAGGAGCGGTGTGATGACTGCTGCTCAGTGTTGGGAGTAACACATTGTAATCACATTACTTTTTCCAGTAACAGAGTAAAGTTAAGTTAGTCTCAGTAATCACATTACAGTTCCTGATGTAACAGATCGCTTGTTGCTTGTGTTTCATTCTTCAGCCTCTTTAACTCTTTATTGGTGTAATATCTATGACAGATTCCCCTCGTCTGCTGCTGCCTTCAAGTCCTGTCGGAAATATCAGAATCACAGCAGAGCGACATGAACGAGCCGACAAAGTGGTAAAAATGACTCAGAAAGTCTGAATTTCATGCTGTAGCTCTGTCTTCATTAATAACCTTAAAGACAGATTGAACATTATTGAATGTTAGGAACGCTCAAATCTCAAGAGTGATACTGAAGAAGAAAATTAACATTTTTAACTGGGTGGACCGTCCCTTTAAAGAGCTGCTAACCCCGAAATAATTTCATTAGTCTGCTTTCAGTGGAGAGTTTTAGTGTCCCATGATGCTCTGAATGCTGTTTCAGAGCCTTTTCCACTCTGACAGCAAGAAAATTCCTGCAACTTTCCCGAATAATTGTATTTTTTTTTGGCATGAAAATGGTCAAATTTAAAGATACTGAATGTGAGCTATCAGCAGCCACAATGCCCACCAGAGATTAACATTTACAAAGAAACTGGACTCGCTGAAACATTATCATATTCCTCAAGTTCCTCATATTTGACGAAGCTGAGGTGCACAACGTCGCCGCACGTTACTCATTCAATAATCTCTCGCTGTGTTTTGCTCGTGATAATTTCACGCCGCAATGAAGAATCTATTGTCCCTCGCCAAAGATATTCATTGTCCGTTTTTTTTTTTTCATCCATTTTAATATCGGCAGCGCCCCTTTTAAAACTCTCCGCTGTCACACCCGTCGTTCAGGCTGTTGGACCGGTTTTTATCTGCGTTCACACTTGGGGAAACCTGTAATTAAAAGTTGCCTGATGCAAATAACAATGGGGTTATATCAGGAGAGATGAGCTTTGATTCAATTAGAGCATGCAGCTGAATTCACTGTAATTACAGATTCTGCTAAATGGGTTTCCCAGTTCCAGATCCTCTGGTTTAGGACAACATGGATGTGCTGGAAATGACACATCCTTTTTAAGAGTGTATTATCAATTCAGCATCGCAGAGATCAAGGGCTGAAATTCAGTGAACACACACACACACACACACACACACACACACACTGGGTGATGATGACTCAAGACAAACCCCCACTAACACTGCAGTAACACTTTACTTTTCAATGGTCTTATTCCAGTGTATTAACTTGTGGAGAATTATGGAGAATTATTGTAGGTATACAACAATAATGTACCGGTAAAAACTGCCTAATACATAAGATAACATACAATAAGATAAGATAAGATAAGGAAAGATACGATACGATACAATACGATAAGAAAAGATACGATAAGATACAATACGATAAGATAATATACTATAAGATACAATAAGATACCATAAGACACCATAAGATATGTTACGATAAGATACGATAAGAAAAGATATGAAACGTAAGATACGGTAAGATAAGATCAATAAAATAAAACAAGACACGGTACGATAAGATAAGGTAAGATACACTACGATATGATAAGATGCGACATTGTACTTATTATACAAAGTACTTATTTTGAGGATGTGCCGAAAATGACACATCTTTTTTAAGAGTGTATTATCAATTCAGCATCGCAGAGATCAAGGGCTGAAATTCAGTGAACACACACACACACACACACACACACTCTGGGTGATGATGACTCAAGACAAACCCCAAGACAAAGAGGTATTGTAGGTACACAATAATACAATAATAATGTGCCAGTGCTTAATAAAAAAAACTCCCTAATACATATTCTACTTATTGAACAAAGTACTTATTTTAGTGCATTGTGGTGTTTTTTTTTTAACTTGCATCTTTTCATCCTTGTGAGTGTGTTCTGTATCAGGAGATTATGCAGCAACACAGTGTTACTGTGCATTTACACTCGCTGCAGTTTAACACACAGGTTCACACACTGCAACAAGGCCACTGAGAAGTAAAGTGGCTGTGCAGCTGCTTCTAAACAGGAGGAGGAGATGCTGTTTGACATGAAGCGTCTCTCCCCGGATGATGTGTTAAAATCACAGAGGGGAGAACAAACGGCTCGCCGGCTGCCTCCAAAGCCTGGATGTGAGCCGCGAGCGAGTCGGCCCTTCATCTGCATCTCAATGAGGAGTTTGATCACAGCTCAGACGAAAGAGCATAATATCAGGCTGCCGGGCCGCCGCTCTCAGATATGAAAATACGTCTGGGGACGCAAAACAAATTAAAGATGGAGGGGAGAGAGAGAGGGAGAGAGAGAGGGGGGGGGGAGGGGGGAGAGAGACGGGACAGGCTCAGTGGGTGAAGCAAGGAAGTGTCACAGCAAGCAGGTTGGAGCGGTTTCCTCCTTTGGTTTGTCCAGGAGAGAACGATGACCTTTGACCTCTGGTGGCACCGAGAGTCTCAGTCCTCTAACAAGAGAACCTTGCGGTGCGGTTCGTTCATCCAACCAACTACGAGAAACCACCCAAGGGATTATGGGTAGTAGGAGTAGGAGACAGATGCGGTTCCTCATGCTCGGAAAGCCTAGCAGAACAAAACGAAGTCTGGACTTGATGCTCATATTCAGCTGTTTCTTCATGTGGTCTTAACTGGTATGAACACCACAGAAGAAGAGACGGACAAGTTCATCATGCTGAGCTGGAGTTACAGGAACTGGAGTCAGATTTGTTTTGACAGGCGACCAAAACTCCTGTCCAATAAACTGGCTGCTTGTGAGTCATGTGACTTTTGTTTACAAGCCCTGGTTGCAACAACAAGGCCAGGCTCTGGCTCAGCGTACGGTGGCCTGTAAGTGACAATCACATTTTCACAATGTAGAGGAGTAAGCTAGCTAATTAGAGCAGAGATCCAACAGAAACATCTAGTGAAGAGCTGATATATCACCATGCTGAATACTGGAATGATAATACTGCTTCTTCATTTGCTTTTAGCTTGAGAACGAGGCTTATAAGCTTCAGCACCGTCCTCCATCACTGAGCAGTTGAAAATATGAGAAATCGTCAGTGTTAATTTAACTCTGACAGTGTTAAAATTAACACTATGCCAGTATTTATAGAAGTCCACACCATCAGAGTTCATTTAACACTTTTATATACTTTTGAATATATCAGCTCTATCAGCAAACACTTGTTAACACCACATTACGTGTTGGTGGCACATATAGTGTTAAAACTCATTTTTCCCAGCATGAGACGGTTCCATGAAGGAGACACGACTCTAACCAGGCAGTAGAGTCTCAGTGCAGCAGCTCAGTGTTCAATTCTCAGCTTGTAGGAAGGAAATTTCTACTGTGAGTCAAATTTTAACGTTTAGCTTAAAGTTTTTCTTATTTAACCGACCAAAGCCTTTCACTAACCTTAACAAAGTAGCTTTAGTTGTCTAAACTTAACTGTTAGCCAACCTTTAGCTGAAAATGTCATGTCCAATTCATGTTATTCTCCCAGAATCCAATTCTTTCACATAATTCGTGTCCACAGCACCTAAATCTGTATTTCAGAATTTGTGCTTTTTATTTCACGACTTTTTATGAGATCATGTTGGTTTTCAGCAATGCAGGACAGTAAAAACCTCACTTCCTGCCCCTTCAAATAAGAAAGTGGGTATTTCCAATGTGATTAGATGAGGAAGACATGGGAGAGAGGGGGAATGTGTTTCATGAACAACACACAAACAAACAAAAAAGAAAAGCGTGCCTCGCCCGGCGCCAGCCGCCAGGCGGGAGCTGATGAGTCATCCTGTACCGTCTTTACGGGCAGAGCATCAATCACCCTCTCCTGATGGGAGCAGATGGCGCGTGGCGGCTCAACCAGCGTGGAGAAGTCGTCTGTGTGTGTGTGTGTGTGTGTGTGTGTGTGTGTGTGTGTGTGTGGATGAGAGAGAATGATTGGATGAAGACTGATGCAAACAGCAGCGTCGAGGCCGCCGGAGAGCAGCCGCCTACGGAAGGCCTCGGTGTTCGGTCTTGATCCGCCGCCAGAGGAGCAGCTGTGCAGCAGGTGCAACAGAAGAAGAAGAAGAAGAAGGAGAAGAAGAAGAAGTGTGGGAGGGCGGCGCTTTGAGCTGTGGAATGGATGAGGAGGGGTTGGTTGTTTACGGCCGGACTCGGGACGGAGTGGAAGAATCTGGAGGAGGAGGAGAACGTTTTACAGTAAGATGGATGTTTAATCAAGATGAAGAAAACTGATATGGACAGTAAACAATACATTTTGATTGTATAAATCGTTCTTTTTTGTGATTGAAACCTCCTCAACACTACTCATCACTGCTCATACTCACACAGATAAAAGTTCACTTATCCTTGAATAATGTCTGGATAAGCTTGAGGGTATTTTAGTGTTTCAAGCTTCTCACACGCAGATTTCCTGTATTTGAAACCGATCAGTCAGATACAGACGACATGCAGTGTGTAATACGTGCCGCCATCTTGTCACTTGTGTAAAGACGCACATCAACACGTTTGAATGAAATCAGACTGTGGAGTTTACGTGGCCAAATAAATCCAAAGATTGAAATCAAGGTGTGAAACCAGGTTACACTGATTAAGATAATCAGTCTGAAGCTCTGAACAGACAGGACTAGTTTACAGGACAATGTATGTAAAGTAACACAGGACATCTTTAATGTTAATCAGTCCCTCCAGGAACTTGCGATTTTGCAATCGCAATAATTAACCTAAATTCAAGAAATCTCCACAATATTTGCGAGAGCTTGCAGTTTTGCAAAATTGCCGCAACTTTTCCGCATGAAATGGCCAAATCAACAGACCGCTTGTGATTTGGACCAATTGTCGCATTTCGTGTCGTGGTAACTTACGTCATCGCAGCGCGCATTCAGGTGGAAGATGAACAAAACTCACCTGCCAACAAAAATGACTGCCATAGACCGTGCAAAACAAAACAGAACGAGTGCTGCAAGAATCGAGGTGAGTGCAAAATTCAAGCTCTTGGAAGAGTTAATAGCTTAAACGGAGAGTGGGAGAGAATAGGGGGAGGCTGTGTGTGTGTGTGTGTGTGTGTGTGTGTGTGTGTGTGTGAGTGAGAGAGTGAGAGAGAGAGAGAGAGAGAAAATTTCCTTCGCTTGCAATTTTTCCCAATTCCCGCAATTTTACCGCAAAAAGAGCACATAAAACCTCGCAAATTATATCGCAATTTTTGAGAAAAGCCGCAGCAAAATCAAGCATTTTTGGCCGCAATAATCACAAAAAAACTCCGCGAAATCCTGGAGGGACTGCTTAATGGATAAATGAAAAGATCTGTGTATCAGTTTATCATCACACAAAAAATGTACAATGCGTCATACGTAACTTTCAGTGTGTAACTAACATGTTCGAACAACAACAACACGGCCAGCTGAGAGTGAAGAAAAGTGGAGAGTCGAAACTTTGGTCTGATCTCAGTTTGGGGCGAACGCTGCTTTCAAGAGCAGTTTGAGCAGCTGATCCACAACCAGCTTTCCCAAAGGAAATGATGCAACATCCAACAACCTCAGAGGCGTCAGTTCAGACCGGACTAGTTTTACCTCAGGTTATTTTTACTGGACATTCAACAGGAAGTAAAACAGGCCGGAAGACGCACACACAGTCCGTAAAAATGGCTGACATGGAAGATTCAGACGGGACTGATGTTACAGACATGCTGCGGTCACATGACCACACTGCCCCGCCCCCCTCTGTGAGGCCGATCCTGTCCCAACAGGGTTTAAGGCAGCAACATGTCTCTGAAGACTGATAGATGGGGTATTGTACTGTATATTTATATTTTACTTGATTTTATGCATCTTATGTACTTTTTAACTTTATTTTTATTATTATTTTACAGTGGATTTTATTTTCCATCTTATGTTATGCATTCCTCATATTTTTACTATTGTTATTCAGTGGGTTTTATTTTCCATCTTATGTTGTGCTCATTCTATGTCTATTTTCATGTGAAGATGCATTTTATGTATTCTATTCTCCTCTTTATCTTATTCTCACTATCATTATCAAGTTTTATGTGAAGCACTCGGTGCATGTCATTTCTCTGTTGTAAAGCACTTTGAGCTGCATTTCTTGTATGAAAGGTGCTATACAAATAAAGTTTATTATTATTATTATTATTATTATTATTGCTTTAAAGGATAAATTCGGGGATTTTGTTCCTATATATATAATGAGTCTCTTCATCCCTGTAGTTCTTGGACCCACAGACAGTATTGGCTCCAGAGTCAGCAGTCGGTTGAAACAGCGAGCTCTGCTGCCTCTTGCTGCTAACAGTGAGTCCAAACTGTCAAAATATCTCCAAAAAAAAAAACATTTGTGGCTCCACAGGGACTTTAGAGGAAACATGACTCAGTTTTGGTCAGATTGTAAACGGTAGAGTTCGGTAGAAGACGATCTGCTGAGTGGAAACGGTGCGGTGCCGCTGCTTTGGAGAGAAATACGTCGGTCGCTCTCCGTATCGTTTTCACAGACTAATTTTTTTTGGAGATATTTTGACAAACAGTTTGGACTCATTGTAGCAGCAACTGACAGCTGACTCTGGAGCCAATACTGTCTGTGGGTCCAAGAACTACAGGGATGAAGAGAGGAGTTATACAGATCCAAAATCGCCAAACTTGTCCTTTAATCAGGTTAGCGGTGTTTTATTAGTGTGCGTGTAAATGTTCCCAACGTCACCAAGACAAATTCCTGTACTGTTATCACACTGGACGATTAATAGTTCTGATTCTGACTTTTAAAGAAGTTATATAACGACAGCACCGAAAGCAATCCTGAGCCAAAGAGCCGCTATCTGCTGCTGTGAAGCCGCTTCCCTTCACACAGGGAACAGAGCCGCAGGCAGCCGGTGGACAGCCAACACACACCAACACACACCAACACACCAACACACACCAACACACACCCGCTTTCATCCGCAGACGCTGGTGCTCAGCCACACACTCTGAATGCCAATATCAACATATAGAAACAAATATCCGCTCGCTTTTCCCCCCTTGAGCTCCCAGCTTCATCTTTTCCTCTGACCTGATTCGACGTGCCATTTTCCCGCAGCCGAGGATTCACTTCTCTCCCCCGTGTCGGATATCGGAGCTTTTCGGGCCCGAGGCTCGCGTGCAACAAGGCCGGGGACAAAAAAAAAAAAAAAAAAAAAACGGGAAGCACTTCCAGGTTTGAGCTCCTGGGCGGTTGATGCGGTCGTGTCGGAGGCAGAGGACGACGGCTTGTTTTGCCCCCCGGGGGGATTCTTGTGACTGGGACGCGTTTATGATATCAAACTGATTATGTAATCATGCAGCCATACTGCGGGGGCCAGCGGCTCCTGCTTATACGCTCCTATATCAGTTATGCCAAGAAGAGAAATATAGACATTCCTCACAGTGGGGACTAGGGGAGGAGGAGGCCTGTAATAGCAGTGAGTGTTAGTGTTTCTTTCCAAAATGCCATCCGTTGTGGAAAATTGTTCCTTGCTTTATGTTAAAATACGCGATTACATCCTCTGAAATGTTATTTGCAAGTAAAAGGCTCTAAATACTGAGCCTGGTCTCTCAAATGAGGGGGGGGGATGGACGAGTTTTCTACTGGGAGGAAAGTTTTGATTATTAGCATAAGTTTTTCCCATTTAATTTGACCTTAACCAAAGTTGATCTACTTGCCTAAACTGAACCTTTAGCTTTAACTTTCCACACGTGGAGTGGGAGAACACGGTGGTGTGGTGCTGTCAACAAATCCTCTCCTGGAGGGAGGAACATAATGTTCACTTAATGTGTTTCAACAAAATCTGTGTTTCAGTTTGTGCTCATTTCACAAAATGTTATTATAATTTCAATAATTTCAGGAACATTAACAACAAGTGAGTTGTGCTTTCATGCCAGCAATCATTTTGAGTAGGCATCACATCTTTTAAATGATGCAGAATTAATTTCATTTCATTAGGAATGTTTGGCCAAAGAAATAAAACAGGTAAAGGAAAAACATCCCACATCCCACAATTTGAGCAGAAATGACGGCTTACTGTGGACTAAAGTTTATTTACAGTATGATATAACAGTCTAATGTGTGTGTTACTAGTGTTTAATGTTTAATAATGTGTGTGCCACAAAGAAACCATTATGCAAAGGCAAAAATATTTGCCTAATGGTTGAATTTGCTTCCTTTTGACCACTCTGCTCTCTGCACTTTAGGAATATTATTATATTTTCATACAAGCAAGCATTTGGATATGAATGAGTGCTTTTTAGATTGCACTGCATCTGTTATCTATTTGAATATAATCACTGTTTGCAAACTTTAGGAATGGGATTTTGTCTTTATCCATAATACAGGCTGTTTTCTATTTCTTCTGCTGAGTGTCATTGTACATTCTCAGTGCGTCCTCTTCCAGAGTTTTCCAGCATCCAGTTTCTGCCCTTCTCCCCCATCACCATCTCATATCAAAATGTCTGATATTGTTAACGTAAGTGTCACTTCAAATGCAATTTCACGAACTCACCTCAGCTTTCGAGAGCGGGCCGAGAGCGGGCCGAGAGCGGGCCGAGAGCGGGCCGAGAGCGGGCCGAGAGCGGGCCGAGAGCGGGCCGCGGAACTTGAAGAGCCGCGGCGCTTCTCCTGCGGTGGAAGAGCCCGTTCTGCTCCGCCTGCAGTTTAACGAGGCGCTCCAGACGAGCCGCTAGCTTATAAAGAAACACGATTTGCATGATTTACATGTTGAAACGGAGCAGAGGTGCAGAGCTGCTGCCGGATAACTGCGGTAAACGGGTGTGATGTGACCGGCTGCCTCAGGAAAGCGGCACCTGAAAACAGCGTTGTGCTTTTAATGAAGAGTTTAGATGCAAATTGACACGTACAACATTTGATGAGCAGTGACATCTTCTCTTAGAAAATGATTGATGGAACAAAATCAATGGGTAGCAGGGAACTTCAGTCCTTGGTTGACAAAATGACACTGGATCCACTAAACTGTAGAGATACTGAATGGTGAACATGAGGATTATGCTTTTTCTGCTTTTACAAAATGGACATATATACAACTCCTCTTGTCTTCATCTAACAGGGAAGATCTTCACTAGCGTATTGTTAATATGCTGCGATCTACTATAGACACACACAGGCCGTCCTGCTACTTGTGGGTAATTCTTAACATTTAACAGTTATTTATATATCATTTGACAGTAGCAACCGCCAGATAACACCCTGAAATGAAGACAGAACGCCTAAAGAACCCCTCATCTAAGTAAAATTTAACGTTTAACGCATGAATTAAATATTTTTGCTCAGTGATTCAGAGCACTTTGGTGTTAACAGGTGGAGCTCTGAAAGTCAGCGTAGTTTCACTCACTCCAATAATGCTTTCCAACCCCCCCTCCACCCCTCCACCCCTCCACCACCCCTCCACCTGGGAACCTAGACAGCGCTGGTGCACTTTTGAAATGGAAAAAGTTTTGAAACGGAAAAACAAAAACCACTTTGAGCGACTTGTGCGACTGAACAGAAGCCGCAGTGAGAAACACGCCGCTGCCTGCCAACAGCCGCTGAATATTTCTGTCTCCCTGAGAGGGAAACGCTGCTTATTCTCTTGGTTCGATGTCTAATCTGCACATCCTCTCTGTTCTGACATCAGTGTGAGGATCAACAGGTATGTATCCTGCTGAAGTGTCTTTGAGCAAGACGCTGAACTTCTACCTGCTCACTCCTTGTGAGTCAGTCTGGATAATGGAGTCATCTAAAACAGTGAATCTCAACCTTTTTCATATCAAGGACCCTAATTTAGTCCACATTAGAGCCACAGTTTGATGAGATTTTGTCTCTTGGACCCAAATCTGAGAATATTTTTATTGTTAGATATGATTTTGTCCAGAATTCCAGGACTATCTGTATTGCAGGTAGAGAGATAACATTGTTCTAACTTCTTGTAAATGAAGTAATAGGCAAGTTTAACAATTCATCCTCATTTGCTGGGGACCCCCTGGAACCCCCTCAAGGACCCCCTAGTGGTCCCCGGGACCCCACGTTGAGAACCACTGATCTAAAATGCCCAAAACATGTTAATCTAACATGTAAATCTGGTTGAAAATTGTCTGTAAAAGCAAAGATGAGGAATCCACCGTTTGAAAACAGTGACATGAAAATAAAACTTATGATGGATAAACATTTTAAGTTTGTACCTATTTAAGGACTATTTCCCACAAATTTTCACTATTCCACTTTTTCCCTCATTTTCAAGGTTCGAATCATCTATATTTAAAAAAAAAAAAATTCACCAGTGGATTTCAGGTAACAGATTTTTTCCTCAAAATGGTTTCTAGTGTCTAGGATTTTGGAATAAAAACCCTACGAATGCCGAGCTCAGGCGGGTTTCCCTGAGTCAGTGGAGACGAGTGGCTCGGTGTGTTTGAGGCTGAGTGTAAATGACAACACGCGTGTTAACATGGTAACACCTCACCGACTGTTAATTTCCTCTAACAGCCTCTGTCTGTGTCCAGGAGCGCAGACAGGACAACATCGTCTTCACCTGCCCACCTGACTTAAACTAACTAATAACTCTGTAACTCACTGTCTATTTCCAGTATACATCATTATCTCATCATCAGCAAATGTCAACAATTCATTTTTTTTAGGACACGTACACATGATATATAAAACAAACTGCAGCACTCACAGGGCAAATCAATAGAGGGAGCATTTGATTTACATGTGGGGGGGGGACTCAAAATGAACATGGAAATAATCTGCTCCCTCTCCATGCCGCTCCTTGTTGATCCTAATAAAGCTGCAGCACTGCTTGATTTAGTCTTATTCTTTTTTGCTAACCAATTCCTGATGTCCATTTTGAATAAAAAAAGTTTAAATTACAGGCTGAAGGCTACTAGTACTCACAAACTTTTAGCTGTGGCCGGGCAGTGGCGGTATCACTCAACACAGTTTACCTAACTCACACAAATAGCCTGTATGACTTGTATTTGATTTAGTTTAACGATATAATTATTTTTGGATTGGACTTAGCATTTAAATATCATTTCATAGCATTAAAAAATCACTCCTGCAAGATTTTAAATAAAACACATTTTATTTTGGGGCAGGCAAAGACGTACATTGGCCGGGCCTGTCCCGGTCTGGCCCGCTCCTGACGCCGGGCCTGTCCTGGTTTGGCCCGCCCCTAACGCCGGGCCTGTCCTGGTGTGGCCCGCACCTGACGCCGGGCCTGTCCAGGTCTGGCCCGCCCTTGACGCCGGGCCTGTCCCGGTCTGGCCCGCCCCTGACCCCTGGCCCGGTCTGGCCCGCCCCTGACGCCGGGCCTGTCCCGGTCTGGCCCGCCCCTGACCCCTGGCCCGGTCTGGCCCGCCCCTGACCCCTGGCCCGGTCTGGGCCGCCCCTGACGCCGGGCCTGTCCCGGTCTGGCCCGCCCCTGACGCCGGGCCTGTCCCGGTCTGGCCCGCCCCTGACCCCTGGCCTGGTCTGGCCCGCCCCTGACGCCGGGCCTGTCCCGGTCTGGCCCGCCCCTGACCCCTGGCCCGGTCTGGGCCGCCCCTGACGCCGGGCCTGTCCCGGTCTGGCCCGCCCCTGACGCCGGGCCTGTCCCGGTCTGGCCCGCCCCTGACCCCTGGCCTGGTCTGGCCCGCCCCTGACGCCGGGCCTGTCCCGGTCTGGCCCGCCCCTGACGCCGGGCCTGGCAGCAGCAGCAGAGGAACTGAGAGACAGGTAGACCAACCTAAACTCAGTCTACCACCTTTTTATTTGCAGAATAGAGTTTACCAGCCGTTTTTAGGATGACATAAATCTTTATGAAGCTTTATGATCTTTATGAAACTCAGAATATATTGATTTATTGGCAGACAGAAGGCGACCCGATCAGACGGTTTGCTTTCATCGTATTTCCGGCTGAACTGAGACAGACTCTTTCTTTCTTTTTTTTTTGCAGCCTAATTGAAAACTATCAGAGTAAGTTTTATGAGGATAGGGTCTTTTCAGGAAAAAACATAAATGAAAATATAATTCATTTGTCACCTTTTTATTTACTGCTGCATACTCTTGACGCTGAACTTTCACACTTTCATTCCACAATAAGACATTTACTGTGACAGCTGTTCTTGCAGAATGACTGCTGGCACCAGGTCAGACACGGCGGGACGTTGTGATGTATCGTCGGTGACTTCAAGTCCTCGGCTGACAGAATGATGAAACTATATTCGTTAGTGAGTTTTGCTTTCACATAAACAACCGCTTTCATTTCAAAGCTGTCTGAAGTGCTGCTGCAGGAACAAAACAAATGATGGTTTGGCTGCATGAGTGAAGGATGAACTGCAGTCTTGTACTGACACACACACACAAAATCATCAAAATTGCAGGGCAAAAAAAGTCTGCAACGGGTGTTACACTCTGGGTGAAAACTGATCAGATTATATTGATTTATTGGCAGACAGAAGGCGACACTTTGCTTTCATCGTCTCTTTCCAGCTGAACTAAGACCGACTTTTTTTTGCAGCCTAATTGAAAGCCACCAGACGGTCGACAAATCCAGCTGCTATGTACAATGGCTGCTAATGGCACAGAAGGGTGGGGGGGGGCTGTGCTGTACAAGTCCACACACACACACACACACACACACACACACACATACCGATCGCATAGGGAGCCCATTTCCAAATGTCAAGTGTTTGTGAAATAAATGTCAACTAGCTCAGGGAAGAGAAATCAAAGCCCTCCTCAGCCTGAGCTGCAGCCGGCGACGCAAATGAGGAACGTCTGCAGTGACAAAGAATTCAACAGCAAAAAAAAATAAAACATTGATTCCCCCCCCACACACACACACACCCACCCACCCACCCAACTCCAAAATGTGGGCCGAATATCTGAAAATCCTGCGGAGCCGTGTCAGCGGAGCGGAGAGCGCGGTCCTCCCTGATGAGGCGTCTTTAGAAAGCAGCCGGGGGAGAATCCATGGAATCGACGGTCTGTCAAAATGTCCGCCGCGCTCCCAGAATGTCAACGAATCGAACGGGCCGATGCCGGGAGGAGCGTTACGACACGACCCTGTCTCCAGTGTTCCTGTTTGACTTTTGTTTTCAGACTGAAACAGACGATAGAGACGTCGGTAGTGAGGGAACACCGTGACTTAAAGGCTGCAGCGTTTCCTCCTTCAGTTCAGTTCGTTTGTCCAGATGACCTTTGAACTCTGGTGGCACCGAATAACGGCACCGAGAGTCTCAGTCCTCTAACAAGAGAACTGCGGTGCGGTTTGTTAATCCAACCAACTACAGGAAACCACCCCAAGACGCAAGGGATTATGGGTAGAAGGAGACGGATGTTGACGTCTGATAGCCAGCACTGATGCTCATATTCAGCTACTTCTTCGTGTGTTCTTAACTGGTATGAACACCAGAGAAGAAGAGACAAGACAAGTCCATCATGCTGAGATAAAGTTACAGGATTCAGATCAGATTTGTTTTGACTTGGTTTCCAAAACTCTGTCCAATAAACAAGCTACTTGTGAGTCATGTGACTTTTGTTTACAAGCTCTGGTTCTCTTTTAATTGGTCAGTGTGAACCTAAATGAACCAAAAATGCAACAAAATCGACTTTTCTTCTATGGTTCAGACCAAAATAAAACCAGCTTTAGGTCTGATCGCAGCCTAACAGTCCTTTAATACAGTGGTTCTCAACGTGGGGTCCAGGGACCACCAGGGGTCCTTGAGGGGGTTCCAGGGGGTCCCAGGCAAATTGATGAATTGTTAAACTTTTAGAGAATGTAAAGAATTACTATTTTGGTCATACTGTAGTTTCACTGTTATCTCTCTACAGGTAGTGTTGGAATTTTAGACAAAATCATATCCAACAATAAAAAATATTCTCAGATTGGGTCTGAGAGACAAAATCTCATCAAATGGGGATTCGTGGCCCTAATGTGGACTAAATTAGGGGTCCTTGATATGAAAAAGGTTGAGAATCACTGCTTTAATAATCCCCATGTTGAGTTTTTATTGGTGCTTGTAATGTTAGTTGTTGTTGATCAAGGAACTGAAGTTTATTCTACTCTTACACTCATTGTAAGTCTTTCAGAATAACAGCCACAGCCTGAATGACTAACATGTAAAATGTAGATGTTTAATATTTCATGAGAAAAAAACTACAGATAAGACTGGAGAGCTGAGAAACTGTGAATTAAGAGATGCTGCTGAATGTGTCGGATCTGTACAAAGAACATCAAACTGAAGGAGGTGCAGCTCATTAAAGTTTTACTCTGTGCTCCATCACAGTGAAATCTGCTAGAAATCCACACTAAACAAGATGTCATGAGGTCAGAATAAAAATCACTTTATTTATCAAGCACAACAAATGGATAAGAATTAGGCTTGCAGAGACGTAAACAGCTAACATCGTACAGTCCATACTGACTGAGAAAGAAAAATAGGATTGAAAATTATGCAAATATAAATCAGTTCATATTTGATCCCAGATGATGGCACAAGACAGTGTTACTAAACATTTCTTTATTTCCATTGTGATCCTCAATGGAAGACAAAATAAGATGAATCTGCTGTACAACACAAAACACTGTAACACTGTCCACTTTTCAGTTTGTTCCAGACTAAAGTTCTCACTGCGTTTACTGGAATCTGAATGCATTATCTTAAATTTAAAGGTCCCATCTGGTGTAAAACAGGATTCCCCTCTCCTCTGTGATGATAAAGGAGTTGGATGGTCTATCTAAACACTTTTCTGCCGATTTTTTTGTCTTTCTGATGTTCAGCAGTGTGCAGGTTCCCTCCTTCTTCTCTCCAGTCTGAGCTAAAAACCTGCCCATCATGCCCTACTTTCCATCTAATCCTAACACAGTTCAGACTTCTGATAGGTCTGTGTGATGTGGCTCTGTGTGTGATGTAGCTCAGTGTGTGTGTGTGTGTGTGTGTGTGTGTGTGTGTGTGTGTGTGTGTGTGTGTGTGTTGGACCCAGCAGGACAGCAGCTCAACTCTGCCCCCTAAGGTGGGAAACATGGTTACTGTAGGAAATCCACTCTGACTGTGGAGAAAGAAATAGAGTGAACCCAAAAAGAGTTGAGGATTTTTTCTGTTAATGATCTATCTATCTATCTATCTATCTATCTATCTATCTATCTAAAAACTAATTTATAGAAATCTGATCTGTTCTAGAAAGTATAGTAATTTGAATATTCTGAATAAAACAATGGCTTCCAAAAGCATCTTGATACAAAGTATGTGATATTTTTGGAACTCCAGCCAAATACAAATTTCACAACACAGAGAAGTGATTAAAACACATGGAATCCATCCCACCACTCCCTTCTCTTTCCTCGTCCTCTCTCTCCCCCTCCCTCCCTCTCTGAATGACTCATTCTTTTCAGAGTTTCCCTCGGCTCAGAGGCACATTGATCAGACGGAGGTTGCTCCTGCGCTGTGGGACTGCTGCCTCTCGTCTCGTCTCGTCTCGTCTCACCTGCTGTAACGTAGCGCTCGCCGCTCGCCGCTCGCCGCTCGCCGCTCGCCGCTCGCCCTGCAGACCCAGCGGACCCAGCGGACCCAGCGGCTCGTCACGCTGCCAGACGCTCTGGGAGCTGGAGGAGACTGCAGCAGGTTCTGAAGGCCGATACTGACACTGATAGTTTTTAGATGGAAGCTGCTTTAAATTTGACCATTTCCATTAAAGAAAAAATACAAAAACATCCTAAAATATTACAAATAGTCTGTGTCCTGCTTCTACTACTACTACTACTACTAGCCCACTACTGCTGCTGCTATTACTACTGTTACTACTACCATTACTACTGCTTCAACCATTACCACTACTACTACTATTACTACTACTACTAATAAAAATAAAACATAATCATGCATACTTCTGTGTAATCTGATCAGTGCCTCGTTAGAATCAGTTCAGGTTCAGCTCTTCCCATAGACAACCAGTGTAGCATTGATCAATTCTACAATAAATCTGTAATCAATCAATCTGCAACATATCCATCCAGCTAAATCCAGCAGAGTTACTGCAGAAGCAATTTACAGTACAAGGCTGGAACTCCATGTTTCAGATGATGTTTTAATCATTTTGCTGCAAATTTAATTTGTTGGTACAAGTCATAGTTTTTTGCAAAACAGCATAAATAGCGCAAGAGCATAATTAAAGCATTGATTGCATATTCCTACCCTCATCTCATCCCCTGTTGTGGAACTGATTGCCCTGTTCGGCTGTCAGAAAGCCTTGTCAAAGAGTTTGATAGTTAGAAAATTCTGCTACAGACATTAATTAATTAATTTTAAGACTACCATTAATTTTAAGACTTTAATATATTATCGTAAACAAATGAGACCATCAGTGAGAAGCCTGTCAGCCTCTACTCTTGCATTCTCCATTGTTTCTCCACCTGGTCGGATTTGGAAGTAAATCTGCTGGATTGCTGATTGGGGGGGTTTATGGGAAATGTAGTCTTAATTTGGAGAAATACTAGAACTAACAATATGTGAGATAGAAGCGACCAATCATCTCCACCATGCTCTCATTTGATTACGGTAATTATACCAAGGTATCACAATTAATTTGACAGTGATATATTGATGATTAAAAATGCTACACATAGCACCTTTACGATGGACATGAGAAATAGAGTCCACATCATGAGAAAAATACTCATACCTTCGCAGAATCATAGACATAAAAGTATGCTTGTTTAGCATAACATAACATAACATAACATTTCAAATCTTATTATCCAAAGACTACAACTTGGGGTGTTTTTTTATACTTTTAGTTATAGACAATAGAGACAAAAACAAGCCAATAACAATCATAACAGGACATAAGTGCAGGAAAAGTAACTTTTAAAGACAGTGCAGGTTGTGCAAATTCATAGTTAAAGAAAGTGTAGGATCCAGACTGACATCCACTGCACTTTACTGCATCTTCAATCACCTTCTATTTCAGACTCAGCAACCATTACACTGTTTCTAAAACTTTTCTCCTTGCAGAAACATTGATCTCTTTGTTACAGGTACTCGTTCTCTGCCTTCGTTTTTCCAAATCTCCCATCTCACCTTGATCTAAACGATGCTATTCTTATCCCTCCAGTGAAAGACGGGACCGACAGAGGCGAGGCAGCTGCTCCTGTGCAGCGACACCTTTCACATCTGAGACAAATGAAATAACAGCCTGAACAGAGTGCAGAACATTTCTCTTCTGTGTCATACATATTTTATATCAGCCGTTAAAGGCAGGTTTCACCAGATCAGTAGAAAGCAGTGGTACATGGAACTCACTGCAAAAGATTTACAGCTGAAAGAACTGAAAGAGTAGAAGTTTAATGAAGGATCTTATGGCGGATTCAATGAGGAGCAGTCTTTCTTTTAACTGTTTAGTCAAGATTTAAATATTCAAAATATATTCAATATTGGACTAGTGCTTTTTGGGGTGCTTATAAGCTATAGAAAATTTTACTTAGTTCCCTCTTGTATAATTTGGATTGTAACTTCATGCATTCTGTTGTTGGTCTGCAATTTTTATGTTTGCCTTGCTGCTGTTTTTGTCAGAAATCCATTGAAAAAGAGATTCTTGATCACAAAATATTTTTTTTTTTAGATCTATTCCTATATATTGTGTTAAGGCTTTGCCATTGTGTGTCACACCATCTCCTATCAACCAGGTGTGTCTCCATCATGGAGGATTGGAGAATTGGCTGTAGTCAAACAATGTCTAAATAGCCAGGCGCGAAAAAGAAAAAGCTTGTTGTGGTGTGGCTGTAGATCCATTCAGTAACGTTCTAAGTAAAAGTTAATATATTCACTTTTACTTAGAACATATAGGCTATCTATAGGCTATACTGTTACAGACTATAGTCTGATAAGGTGGATTTGTTTCCAAATGTAGGTTACTGTGACACAGTAAACTGTCTTGTCTTTAGCCCTAGTCTCTACTCCAAAACACTCTGAGTTGTAGCTTGAGAAGAGTCAGCTCAGTTAACCTGAACAAACTGTTAGCTAGCTAACTAGCCAGCAAACACACTGATGTTAATGTGAACATGCTAACGCTAGCTGCTACTAGATACGTTAGCTAGTGTGCTAATCAGATGTGTTAACAACAAGACAGTGATGTTAGCTGACCAGATACTATGGTTAGCTAGCTAACAAGCTGACATTATCTAAACAAAATCACATTAGTGATGAAATTATCAGTCAAAAACAGCACAGACAGCCAAGTCGAACCATTAGGAAACAAATTCCTACATATTTATTGTACTCAGGTTGAAGTGATCCTGGTTTAACAAGTAATTTATCCAGTTGTTGCGCCATCAAAATAGTCGTCGTTGTGGTTCTTTGTTAGCCTACAATTTTTGTGTTTCAGGTAAAGTGTTATAGCAGATAGGATGGGCTGCACAATTAATCTAAAACATATTGAAAGCACATTATTTAATACTGCAATACTTGCAAATTGCAAGGGTCAATTCTTCTGTAGAGGGAAATAGTTTCAGCATTTCATTCTCTGTACATACGATTTTTTGGACATTTATTCCCATTCTGAGGTACTGGAGAGAGCCATGTGTCAGCAGAATAACACTTCCCTAAGACTTGGTGAATATATAAAAAAAATCTTAAGTAAGTTATGGAATGCACAGATGAGCACCAATAGCCTACACTGTATGAGCGCTGCTCCTGCAAAAAGGAAATATATGAATTCTATCAACATAAAAACAATAAGTTCAGGTTAAAAATACAGAAATGAAAAGACAGTGAAAATACCCTTTCACTTCCTAAAGGCAAGGCAAGGCAAACTTTATTTATATAGCACATTTCATACACAAGGCAAATACAGTGTGCTGCACATAAAACAGAGCTGCTACTAGTAGCTATAGCTACTAGTAGCAGCTCTGTTTTATGTGCAGCACACTATAGTGTGCTAATCAGCACTGCTAATCAACAACAAGACAGTGATGGTTAGCTGGTTAGCTAGCTAACAAGCTGACATCTAAACAGAAAATCAAGCAGATGGATTTATGAAATGAATAGTTCTCAGTCAAAAACAACAAAGAAATTAACCATGTCTAACCAATTGTACATTTAGAAATGCATGAATGCTCTCCCTGTTGATTTACAAAGTGCCAGGAACAAAATCAACACATTAACAACTTCAGCTACATTAATAAAGGGAAGACTTCTAGTGCTGCCCATGCAGTGGAACAGAAGCAGAAAATATTACAGCAAAAATACAAATATGCAACAAAGATAAGAACAAGAATTTGTTCTTAATGACTTGCCTGGTTAAATAAAGGTTAAAAAAAAGAAAAAAAAAGAACTATATAGACCACACAACAGTGATGAATGAATTCAACATAACAACATTACAGTTAATGTCAAATGCAGATGAACAACTGCGTTAATGTTGTTATACATGATTGTTAATGATAATATATTGTCTAAATTGAAACCCTGACGGCTCAGCTACACCGGTTGCGTTTCTGTTCCTTCCGTTTGGGTCGGATCAGATACACAGCCATTAACTTCAGTGCAACCTGCTGCATGCAGCCCGTTGATGGGTCTGCTGACGGAGCCGCAACTCTGGAGATACGCATGGCTTCTATTTCTGACGGACTACACATCCGTCTGTTCTGTATTTTAGCCATATAAATGTATATAACTGCCAAGATATTGCTTATTGTAGTCATTTATCACCATGTCAGTTAAAAAAATAGAGGATACATGAAACAATGTCACTTAAATAAATGTTGGAGATGAGGTTATCCACGGATAGCCGCTGAGAAGCCTTCTATTTGGCGACAGTACTCCTACACTTTAAAAAAAAAATGACATAAGTACCCTGTATGGTACATTAATCAGTCCCACCAGGATTTTTGTGATTATTGCGGCCTGAAATGCTTGATTTTGCAGCGGCTTTTCTCAAAAATTGCGATACAATTTGTGAGGTTTTATGTGCTCATTTTGCGGTAAAATTGTGGGAATTGGGGAAAAATTGCAAGC
This sequence comes from Centroberyx gerrardi, assembly GCF_048128805.1. Lineage (NCBI taxonomy): Eukaryota > Metazoa > Chordata > Actinopteri > Beryciformes > Berycidae > Centroberyx > Centroberyx gerrardi. The sequence goes on from NC_136009.1 coordinate 28,535,098, forward strand.
AAAGAAAAAAAAAAGTGACTTTTTCTCTCTCTCTCACACTCTCACTCTCTCTTTAACACACACACACACACACAGCCTCCCCCTATTCTCTCCAACTCTCCGTTTAAGCTATTAACTCTTCCAAGAGCTTGAATTTTGCACTCACCTCGATACTTGCAGCACTCATTTAGTTTTGTTTTGCACGGTCTATGGCAGTCATTTGTTGGCAGGTGAGCTTTGTTCATCTTCCACCTGATTGCGCGCTGCGATGACGTAACTTACACAACACGAAATGTGACCAAAATCGCAAGCGGTCTGTTGATTTGGCCATTTCATGCGGAAAAGTTGCGGCAATTTTGCAAAACTGCAAGCTCTCGCAAATGTTGCGGAGATTTCTTGAATTTGCGTTAATTATTGCGATCGCAAAATTGCAATTTCCTGGAGGGACTGATTAATGTTCCTCACAGTACAACTTGAGTTGTTTATGGAGCAGTAAGCAAAACTAGATAACTGTGTTCACATACCCATTGGTAAAATCCTAGATACGCACAACAGAACGGGCACACCGTGGACGGAACAGTAACGGACCTGGTGTTAAACTGCCGTGCTGCAACTGGGCCTCTTCATGTAGCCTATTACATATCCTGGTATTAAGTAAAGTGAGTAAGTCACAACAAGCATTACCTAATGTGAATATTGTGTTATTCATGTAATTTGGTCTACCTGATATACTCTTCGCATGTATTACTTATACATATTCTGACATTAACTACGTAATAAGTAATGTTTACATTAAATACACAAAGACTTTAAACTTAACAACAGGTATACCAAATTACATGAAAAACACTCTACTGACGTTAGGTAATGCTTGTTGTGACTTACAATTAAAAAACAGAATCTCTCACATTGCTGCTTTAATAACTCCTGTCTGCTTCAGCTTACACAACTCAACAGTGTCTCCAGGACAACAAAACCAAAATCCAGCATAGAGAGGCTGAGTGAATGTGGTCTGGACTCTGTGGAGGAGAGTCATGGTTTTAGAGACGCGGTAGAAGGACAGAATACCTGCTCTGTGATCCAGGTACACTCCTACTCTGGAGGACCGAGGGCCTGGGATGGGAGTTGTGATATCTTTATGTATGAATTGATAACTATTGTTGTAATAATCTAATGCCCAAGACTTGACATTGCATCCAAATCCACATCCATTCCCTCTTCTGCTAATGTCCTTATATGCGACTGCTATTGAAACTCCCCTCCCACTCGACTTCACCTCCCAGTAACAACGTCCAGTCAGACCCTCTCTACTCAGGACCTGACGCCTTTCAGTGAATCTGTCTGGGTGACTAGAATATAACTGTTCTTCTGTCACACGTGTTGCTCTTCTGTTCCCCTCAGATAATGACAGATATGTGTGTGCTGTGTTTGGATCCAGTGTGATTTGACGTGAATATTGTAAGAATTCAGCTCTGGTCTTGGGTTCTGGATGTGACAGTAAAACATCCACGTCAGTCACTTTCCATTGTTGATCCTTTGTAAGAATGCCCTGTAGTTTATCTCTGGCCTCTGACACAGCTGCAGTCACATCCTCAAAGTAGCGCAGAGGATGGATATTGGTGCCGGGTGAGTCTGTAGATTCACTGAGACGTGACAGCGAGGGGTAATTGTGTAGAAAATGGGTGTGATCCTCTGTGTGTGAGAGCTGCTCCAGCTCAGCGTCTTTCCTCCTCAGCTCAGCGATCTCCTGCTTCAGCTTCTCCTGAAGTTCTTCGGCCCGACTCGCTTCCGCTTTCTGCCGGGATCTGATCTGCTCCTTCACATCAGAGCTTCTTTTCTCAATGAGACGGACCAGCTCAGTGAAGATCTTCTCACTGTCCTCCACTGCTTTATCAGCAGAGAGATTGATAGCCTCCACCTCATGTTGAAGCACCTTCACGTCTTTCTCTCTGTCCTGGATTCTCTTCTGGTGTTTTTGCCGACTCACCCCGAGCTCTTTCTGCCTCTCAGTCCTTTCTGCTGCAGCTGAGACTGTGTCGTGGCCTTTATGTTCATCCATGGAGCAGAGATAACAGATACACTGCTGATCAGTACGGCAGAAAATCTTCATCACCTCGTCATGACGAGAGCAGATGTTCTCCTGAAGCTTCACGGTGGCTTCGACCAGCTTGTGTTTCTTTAATGGAGGTTCATCATAGTGAGGCTGGAGGTGCTGCTCACAGTAAGAGGCCGGACACACCAGACAGGACTTGAGGGCTTTCAGCTTTCTCCCAGTGCAGACATCACAGGCCACATCTCCAGGTCCGGCATAGCAGCGATCAGGAGGAGCAGCTTGGAGTCCTGTCTTCTTCAGGTCCTCCAGTAACTCTGCTAACATGGTATTTTTCCCCAGGACAGGCCTTGGTGTGAAGGTCTGTCTGCACTGGGGGCAGCTGTGGATTTTCTTCTGATCCTCTTCATCCCAGCAGCTTTTAATACAGCTCATGCAGTAGCTGTGCCCACAGGGAATAGTCACCGGATCCTTCAGTAGATCCAGACAGATCGAACAGCAGAATTTTGATCCGTCCAGCTGAATTCCTTGCTGCGCCATTTCACTTCTCAGTAACAGTGAGTCAGGTTTCACTTTCTCTCAACACACAAAAAGTTGTGCTCCGATCCAAACCAAAAATCTGTTCCTTGTCTTCATGTTCATTTGCTGATCTGCAGTGAATGGGCTTGTCAGCTCTTGCACTTCACAACATGTTGTTTACACCCATCTTTAAACTGGCAGATCTGTGAAAGGGGAGAGAACAGGAAATATCTGGACAGAATGGAACTGGCTGTGTTTGAGACCAGGAAGAAGAGGGAGGAGTTATCAGGCTTTGCTTTATTCCAGGAAGAGGAGCGGTTTTGAAGGCAGTGTGTGTTTAGCTCTTGTTTACAATATGCATGTGTCTCTCTCTCTCTCTCTCTCTCTCTCTCTCTCTCTCTCTCTCTCTCTCTCTCTCTCTCTCTCTCTCTCTCTCTCTCTCGAATGCGTGGGGGTTTTCTGAGTGTGTCGGAGGGTAGTTGTATGTTTTACCTAAAGGTTTGGCTTTCTGTGTGTTTTCTCACAGATCCTCACTGTTTCTATAAGCACAATAGGGCAAGAGATGTGAAGAAAAGAGCTACGTCTTCTGAACTTTTTAAAACAAAATGTATTGATGCTGTTTTTGCTCAGGAAACTCATACTGATAACTCAGCTGAATGACAGAGAATGGGAAGAGAAGTATCAATTCTATTCTCAGTTTTTACCATTGCCTTACCTGTATGAAGAGGTTGTAGAAGTGTGGCTACTTAAAGTTACTGCCAAATATGAAGTCAAGTTTTATTAATACACAGGATATGTGTATCTATCCTTAGTGCCATAATCCAAGGTGAGCATGCACACAAAGGCCCAATTCAGTTTAACAGAGTGATGTGCTACCATGTAAATGAGTACCATAGAAAACATCAAGCTGTACATTCATAAATCTAGACAGCAACATATTTACTCTAGCTTTCAGGGAGGGTGAGTGTAAGCAAGTCACTGGGGTTATCAGGTGGGCAGCTTCCTTCGTTATGTTGAATTCGGCACATGACGCCTCAAGAAGGCTCAGCAGTGTATTCCCACGTCCCAGAAACACCCTCCTCTTTGCCCAGTCTCAGCAGACCCAAGTCCACCTTTGCTAACCTTTGTTGCCAGCAGCACTACTTCCAGAACATGAACTTCCCCATTTTAAAGGGGAAGTGCATATTATAAAGGCACACACTACACCTGCCCCTTACACTTCCCCAAGCTCGACCAGCTCAGCACTCCAGATATCCACATTGTATGTGCTTAGGCTAAGCTAACTCTCATTGGCCCTGCTAGCTTGGCGGGTTCATCTGAATGCCAGGAACTACTCAGCTGTCCAGCCACTCTAATTGTTTAACTAAGTCACATGATTACACAGAGACCCCATCCAAACTAATGTGCAAACACATTCTAACAAAAGCCTATGCTAATGTGCAAGAATGCTACAGGAATAATGCTAACACAAGGCTACATCAGTATTTCTCCCAAAAACCTAGTTCATGTATACTCTATGTCATACTACCAAACAAGTTCTAACTCACCAGTGTTCAAGCATGCCACCAAGCTAATGCTAACACAAGGTCCCAAGGCTATCTACCTACCAGTTAGGCTATTTAACCCAATGTTCAAGCATGCCACCAAGCTAATGCTAACACAAGGTCCCAAGGCTATCTACCTACCAGTTAGGCTATTTAACTCAATGTTCAAGCATGCCACCAATGCTAACACAAGGCTAACCCAGTTAGGCTATCTAATAATAATAAGGGAAAAAGTTGCTGTTTCAACTAACGTTACCAGAACGCTATGGGAAACAAATTTTGCTAGCTGGGTATCTGTTCACAACCAAGAGATGCGGTCATCCAATATGGCCGCCAGAGGGGTGTTACATCACCTGAAAGCCCTCTATAGACAACAACATGATCACTTTGTCCTGACAAGGTCCGTCTGCGCATGTCAGTTTTTATGTGCACAAAGCTACCAGTCAAGCAAGGTTTCTCTACAATAAAGTGACGTTATAAATTACTTTATAGGTGACTGATTGCCTCGAGCTGATCTTCCAGTTTGCCCAGTCAAGTCCCAACATAAATCTGATCACGCCTCTCAGAATCCATCCCTACATTCCTATAGTGAGACAGGACGGTGGCAGTCTGGAGGTTGGCTGCCTTGAGACTGAAAGGTTTGAATCCCTGGACCAACTGGGAACATCTGGATGGGGGGAGTGAATGAGTAACACACTCCTCGCCCTCAAGAAACGCCCAACTCCCAGTGTTTTTTTTTCCTGGAAAGACCTTAGAATAGAAATGTGAAAGACTTAAAGAATTCCATGAAGTGGGTGTGGTTGAATCACTGTTGTGTTGTAACAGTCAGCAACAGAGAGAAGCTAAACATGCTGAGGATTGTTGCTTTAATATGTCTCTCACATCTCATTTAGAGGGAATAATGGTATTTTATAACAAAGTTCAGTGTATTCTCAATGAGTGGTAGCCTGGAGATTGTAGCAAACAGGCTTGTGACCGGAGAGTTGTCACTTCGAATCCTCAGACCAGCTGTGAAAATGAGTAACACCTTGCCCTGGAGCAAGGAGCTGAACCCCCAGCAGCTCAATAAGAGAAGAAAAGATTAAAGTTTCCTGGTCCCTGTATGGAAAGTTGGTCGTTGCAGCAAGAAAAGTGATAAGATTCAGCGGGGAAAAATAGAATATAAAATAAGCAATGAAAACAGTAAAACTAACGTAAACAGCCTTGCATTGTAGAGTTTATTCAAAGGCTTTTAAAAGGCGGTAGAGTTTTCTCAACCCAAAGCAGAGCATGTAATACTTCAAATAAGTTAAAACATGAAAATCACCAAGATTGGAGGGTTAGGGTTACAGGTCACTTAGGTCTTCTGACCAGGGCTTACTGGTTGTCCCTCGCTCTAGGCTCAAAACAAAAGGTGATCGAGCCTTTGAGATTGTGGCACCTAAACTATGGAACGCTCTTCCACTGGACTTAAGATCTGCGGTCTCTGTTGACACTTTTAAAAAGCAGCTGAAGACTCATCTGTTCAGACTGGCCTTTGTCTAGCCTCTTGTGTCTGTATTTCTGTGTGTTTTTATGTCTTTTGTTTTTATGTTTTATTGTTTCTTACTATTTGATGGTCTTATTTTAACTATTTTACTCCTGTGAAGCACTTTGTGACTTTGCTCTGTGAAAGGTGCTATATAAATAAACTTTACTTACTTACTTACTTACTTACAGCGACACCAAAATCTCTCTTTAATCTAGTCCAGTCTTGTTTATTTATATAACCCTTTATCACAGTCGAGTCTCAAAGGGCTTTACATACCATCATGTACCGTACTACATCACATACAGACACAAGCAATAGCCAAATAGTCAATAAGTATATTCAAGCAGTTAAAGACAAGAATAGCACAAGAAAAAATATTACTGTATTTAAAGTATTAAAATGTACAATCAATAAATTAAAATAAACAATAAATTAAATAGATTTGACAGTAGAATTTCCTGGGCAGCTGCCAGGTGGGAACGTGTGTCACTGCATAAATGTCAAGCAGAGCGTTGCTTTGAATCTGAGTCCATCCATCCCTCCCTGGGCCAATAAATAAAGGTTAAAAAACATATATTGACCATATATCTGTGGGATTGTTCTGCTCAGCGCCCGGCCCGGCCGAGTCCTCCGGCTGCCGGCTTGTTGCTAAACAGCCATCACACTTCATCACGTCTTTGTGGGAAGCTGAGGACGTTTCACTGGAAGTTAACCTCAAGCAGTCGCTCCTTTCATTACTCTGCTGCACTCACTGCAGGCATCTGTCTTCCACCCACATGCCCCTTTGAAGTGCAAACTGAGGCTTTTGACAGTACTTTTCACCTCCACCTCTGGGCGCTGGGAGAGGCGTGTGTTGTGTGTGTGTGAGTGTGTGTGTGTGTGTGTGTGTGTGTGCAGAGAGAGAGAGAAATACAGAGAGAAAGGCAGGCTGATTGCATCTTATGTGTGTGTTTGCTGTGAAATATACAATCATCTATTCCCTTTCATGTCGAACGCATCTTCATCACTTTTATGGGAAGAGTGTTTTCATGGGTAAACAATTCAAAGCAAGTGTGTGTGTGTGTGTGTGTGTGTGTGTAGGGGGGAAACACTTCAGATACTCACACTTGTTTGTGTACAATTTATATTCTGACTCAAAGCAAATGTTTGCACACATTCAAAAGTAATTGTGTTTTTTGAACTACGGATTTTCATTGTTTTTGAATGAAAGAGGCTTTCCAGGTAAATTACAGTGTCATCCCTCTTCCTTGTTGGTGCTTTTCTTGTTAAAAAATAAAAATGTATGTTCCCAGCCTTTTCTTCAATTTGTTTCTTTTACTGAGTGAGCTTTTGCTTGATAAGTTATGATAATGTCATATTGAATTTTGCACACAGTAACAAATCCCTCACTGAAAACCCCAGGATAAACTGTCCCAACCGCCCATCCCATCTAATAAAACTGCCTCTCTCTCCCTGATATCCCATTGGTTTACACTTTTGAATGATCCCTCCCTGCGTTATGTCCCGCCCCTACATCCTGTTTCAACAGGGAATACATCACATTAAGGAAGCAAGATGCTCTCAAAATGCCGTTTGACTTAAAGATATCGGCTCAAAATATCGGCTATCGGCAGCTTTAATCCCAAAATTATGGATTGCGATGTTGGCCTTCAACGTATATAACATATCACACATATTGGTCGGCTCTGTGTCTGTTCACTAAATCCCTTCATCAACAAGTAAACTGGCTCTGACTGCTTCTGACTTCCCGCACCACAACAAATCCCACAGCACCCAGCAGCCTGACTCTCCTCACCCCTCTTTCTTCCAGCTAATGAGAAGATTGCGCCTGTTTAACGTTTCATTGGTTTCACCTGCCTGCACATTACACTTGTCGATATTCTGCCGAGGATCAGTGCGCACCATTGCCTCCATTAAAGAACATTGAATATCAGTGGATATTATTCCTCTTGGTGAGTCAGCGCAGACTCTCAGCTGCCTCCTGTCTGACTGAACTGAACTGATCTGATGCACAAACTCCCAGATGTGAGCCGACATGATGCAACACAGGAACATTTAGCTTGGTTCTTCTTATTCATGCTACGTACTTTGTTGATGATAGATTAATAAGATTTTTTTTCAGCCCCATAGCACAAACAGAGCATAATAAAACTGCGGGGGGTTGATAGAGTTGTTGATCGATACAAATGACTCGACAATTACTTTGCCAGCTGCTGAGATTTCTGCCGATTTTTTCCACAGTTTTATTATTCCAGCATTTAGCTTGGTGAGATATCAGCTCTTCATTAGACGTTTCTGTTGGAGAGAATTCTATTGATGTTGCAATTCCTACTGAACACCAATAGACCTCCTCTACCTCCTCCTCTCCTCCTCTCCTCTCCTCCTTTTCTCCTCTACCTCCTCCTTTCCTCCTCTACCTCATCCTTTCCTCCTCTACCTCCTCCGTTCCTCCTCTACCTCCTCCTTTCCTCCACTACTTCCTCCTTTCCTCCTCTACCTCATCCTTTCCTCCTCTACCTCCACCTTTCCGCCCCTGCCTCCTCCTTTCCTCCACTACCTCCTCCTTTCCTCCTCTACCTCCTCCTTTCCTCCACTGCCTCCTCCTTTCCTCCTTTACCACCTCCTTTCCTCCACTACCTCCTCCTTTCCTCCTCTACCTCCTCCTCTCCTCCTCTCCTTTCCTCCTCTATCTCATCCTTTCCTTCACTACCTCCTCCTTTCCTCCACTACCTCCTCCTTTCCTCCTCTACCTCCGCCACTGCCTCCTCCTTTCCTCCACTACCTCCTCCTTTCCTCCTCTACCTCCGCCACTGCCTCCTCCTTTCCTCCTCTACCTCATCCTTTCCTCCACTACCTCCTCCTTTCCTCCTCTACCTCCGCCACTGCCTCCTCCTTTCCTCCTCTACCTCATTCCGATTTGAACGACCGTTCCTTTGCACTTTTCCGTGTTGGAAGTCGTTTTTCTCCGAGTTCAGAGTACAACGGAATGCAGCATTTGTTGTTTGCTTGGGGGTGGCGAAGGGGCGGGGCCTCGCTGTGGCCACGCCCAGTATGTGACATCACTGACAAAACTTAAGGTAAAACTTAAACTTAAAGGCAAACATAAGACCATAACGAGTTATTGTATGTTGGATGGGCCTTTTTAATTCCAACATCTTACAAAAGCAGTGTTGCAAGAGTCAGAGTTGTTGGGATCGATCAAATGAACATCAGCAGGAGTTTTTTAAAATGTCTTTAACCTTTATTTAACCAGGTTAGTCCCACTGAGATCAAGAATCTCTGCCAACAGAGCAGCATCAAGGCAATCATAACAGCTGCAAACAACATAAAATGTCACAAAAAGAGAAAAGAGAGCAAGGCAAAACAATGTATAAAATCAAATTACAACACAAAAAGACAAAAAGAAAGTACAAAGTAAAATGTGCGCCCCAATAGGCAGCAGTCTGATATAAAACCAGCAGGTTCTTGGGCCAAACCCATTTAAATCTCAATCCCAATACAATCAAAGTCATATAAAAACAGAGAGCAAAGTAAAATCTAAGCTCTCTAGATACCAAACTCCAATATGAAACCAGCAGGTTCGTGGGGTCAAAACCAGTTTAACTCTTGAACTGGGCGGCTCCCAGTGTGAATGTGTAGAACAGTGTGGATGTGAAGCAAGGCGGGGCTGAACCAGCATGCTGCTTAGTGAAAAGCCTCTGCTGGTTAAATAACGCTTTAAAAAAGTCCCTTCAGAGAGGCTTCTGCTCTCTGACAGCGAAGTGTCGCTCAGCTCCACCGACTGCTAAATCTGTTTGTGTTTGGTCAGTAATGACAACATGTCCCGCCAGCCATATTTAACCCCCCCCCCCCAGGTCCTGACATGTGGATGCCCCTGCAGATTAATTGCAGGAACAGGATGATTTTTGGGCGGGTGGCGGCTGCGGGCCGTCGTCAGTCATTTGACTTTAACTGACGTCTGGCGCGCCATCTGTGGGGCCAAAGCTCTTAATCAGCTCTAAGTCCATCGGACGGCCCAGCAAAGGTCCTTAAGAGCTTAAAAAGCACAACCTCCCCCCCCTCCTGCCCCCCCATACACTTTCACACGCTTTAAAACATCAACACTGGGAGTTATTTCAAGGAAAGTTCTGGATAATTACCGTCTGTTGGTCATTTGTGGTTGACTCGACTCACCGCTGAGCTTATCTTCTTGTGCGATCATTACTGACGATCCATCAATATTTGTCTCCTTTGGTAACTGTGTCTGGTGTTTGATGCAGTGCCATGAGTGTGTATGTTTCTAGCATGTGGCCCCTGTGGGAATTGAACCCCTAACCCTGGTCGTTTTAGTGCCTTGCTCTGCTGAACTAAACAGGACGGCTAACTGCCTTCATAAGAGTCTGGAGGGACAGAGAGGCATCATGGAAACAGTGAACTCTTTAAAAAAATCATTTATTAATGCTGTCATTTTGAAAAGAGGTTAATGTATAAGATTAAGAATTCCTAAAATCAGTCTGGAATAATCACTTGTCTAATATTACTGTTACTGTACACAGTGAAGCCCATTAGACAGCTGGATTAACCTTAATTAGCAACTTAACTATCAAGCAAAGTGCCACTGATAAAGAAGTGACTGTGTTCTATAGCAGGAGGGATTCACTGTGACGTGTACTTGGTTGCTGCCTTACTTAAGAAACAAACACACACACAAACAATAAATAAATAAATAAATAGTAAACAATAACACTGAAAAGTTTGTCAATTAAAAAATATTTGTGATTTATGCAGACCTACATGGATATTTTGCATGTTTGCAGCCACAACAACTGAAATAAATAAATAAATAAATATATAAAATGTCATTATCATCAAAAGATTTACCAATTAAAAAAAATAAGTTTTCACAAATCTGCAGCCAACACAAGAAAAACGAGGCTATAACAGAAATAAAATAAATAACAATAACATTCTTCTTAATAATAATAATATTAATAATAATGATAATTAGTACCATTATTGTAATTATTATTTATTTTATTTTTTATTAGATATAATAAAATAATTAGATAAAATACATATATTTAATCATTTGTAAGTATGAAAAACGTCTTTCACTCAAAAACAATGGAACAAATATTGCAACATTTAAAAACTTTGCTTATTAGCCTATATTTTTTGGACTCCATACCTTGGTGCAGAGCTCCATAGTAACAGCACAGTGCGTGCGTGTGCGTGCGCGTGTGTGTGTGTGTGTTCGGTTGGCTCAGCTCAGCAGCAGCTCTACTTCCGTGTTGTCCTCAACGTAAAGCAGCTCCAACAGGAAGCGCTGTAGTAATCTGTCGGTTAATCTGTCCGGGCTGTTTACAGGTATTTCACCGCGCGGCCTGCTCACGTCACACCGTATCGATGCATTTTCCTTAATAATACTAATAATAATAATAAATAACGCCGCAGTGTACGGACTGTAATGAGACGGTTAACGCTGCGGCTAATTCCGTGTGACAGGCGGAGGCGCTGAGTGTTTCCCAGCCTGCCAGATTCAGACCGCAGGCGGCTGTAATCTCACTGTAGCTCGTTACTGTGACTGAAGCGGGGAGCCGGACCGCCGTGTGAACTCTTACACAGGTGATCTCATGTTCCTGCTGCAGGGAGCGCGCCCCGATGCCGCATGAAGTGAGGAGGCAGCAGAAGCTACATGGAGGCTAACTAACCCGGGACCAACCGGTGCTCACTACAGAGGAACTGCGCTACATTAGCCCGAAATGCCAGCCGGTAAGCAGTGTGAGTGTGTGTGTGTGTGTGAGAGAGAGAAAGAGTGTGTGAATGTGTGTGTTGAAGGCACAAGGGAGAATTGCACAAACATGTATAGGCTAAGTGTTGCGTTTACTGTCAAGAATGGGGCACACCTATGAAAGGCTCAGTGCTGCGTTTACTGTCACTGCTTGTGTGTGTGTGTGTGTGTGTGTGTGTGTGCTGGCAAGACTTTCACAATCATGTATAGGCTAAGTGTTGCATTTACTGTCACTGAGTCACAGTTGGTAGTAATTGTGTTGAAGACACAAGAACGACTTGGACAAACGTATGAATCTCAGTGCTGCGTTTACTGTCACTGCTTGTGTGTGTGTGTGTGTGTGTGTGTGTGCTGACGATACAATTGGCAAAAATTGCACAATCATGTATAGGTTCAGTGTTGCGTTTACTGTCACTGTTATTGACGTTTGCCACTAATTGTGAAGAATGGGACAAACGTATAGAAACTTGATGCTACGTTTACTGTCACTGCTTGTGTGTGTGTGTGTGTGTTTGTGAGTGTGAAAGTGTGTGTTGAAGACACAGGAAGACACTTAGCCTACACAAACATGTATAGGCTTAGTGTTGTGTTTACTATCACTGATTTGCCAGTAATTGTGTTGAAGACACAAGAACAACTTGGACAAACGTATGAAACTCAGTGCTGCGTTTACTGTCACTGCTTGGGTGTGTGTGTGTGTGTGTGCTGACGATACAATTTGCAAGAATTGCACAATCATATAGGCTAAGTGTTGTGTTTACTGTCACTGTTATTGGCATTTGCTTCTAATTGTGAAAAATGGGACAAACATGTAAAAGCTTAGTGCTGCGTTTACTGTCACTGCCTGTGTGTGTGTTTGTGAGTGTGAAAGTGTGAGTTGAAGACACAGGAAGAGTTGCACAAACATGTATAGGCTAAGTGTTGCGTTTACTGTCACTGAATCACAGTTGCCACTTAAGAAAAATTGGACAAATACAAAAGCTCAGTGCTACGTTTACAGTCACGTGTGTGTGTGTGTGTGTGTGTGTGTGTGTGTGTGCTTACGATACAATTGGCAAAAATTGCGCAATCATGTATAGGTTCAGTGTTGCATTTGCCGTCACTGTTGTTGACATTTCCCACTAATTGTGAAGAATGGGACAAACGTAAAAGCTCAGTGCTGCATTTACTATCACTGCTTGTGAGTGTGTGAATGTGTGTGAGTGTGAATGTGTGTGTGTGTGTGTGTGTGTGTGTGTGTGAATGTTTGTGTTGAAGACATAGGAACAGTTGCATAAAGATATACAGGCTAAGTGTTGCGTTTACTGTCACTGTGTCACAGTTGCAGCTAATTGTGCCACTAATTGTGTTGAAGGCACAAGAAGAATTGGACAGTGCTGCGTTTACTGTCACTACTTGTGTGTGTGTGTGTGTGTAATTAGTGTTTGTGCCATTTAACTTTTGACATACTATTTCCTTTTTATACTTTTGTGTTGTTTTGTGTTTAATGTGCCTTACGGGAGCAAAACCACCAAGTTGAATTCCCTGTATGTGCAAACTCACTTGGCCAATAAAACCGATTCTGATTCTTCTGATTGTGGTATCGGTACTGAAACGTTACACAGCTCTGTCCTCTGCAATGCTAATGGTCTGTGTTGGAGCGATATGTGTCCAACTAGACTTGAGTCCTGCCACACTGACATATTGTACACAACACAGTCTAAAGCTCTGACCTATAACCCACACTGTTGCTTAACTTAACCCGGAGCTGGAACGCCAGTTTTCCGACTGATTATGGAGTTCCTGGAATATCTTGGAATTTGGAGAGAGGGGTAATCCACACAGGGAAAGCCAGGGAATTCAGTAAATGTTCGGAAAATATCAGTGAGTTTTAACAAATGGAGTCTGGCAGAATCTGTTATCCAACTTGTTTCACACATTCACTGCATCAGTTTTCAGCCCAACTGGAGTGGAAACCAGACCAAGAGAAAAAAAACAACATTAACAATTTAGGAATGAAGGGAACAACAGGAAGGAAAGAGATTTTTTTTGGGAAAAGTCACATCAGGGCTGCATGTGGACTCCCTGAAATACGCTCCAACTGCTGTATGCTTTAGCCAATTAATGAAGGGGTTCCCAAAGTATTTGTTTTAAAGTCAAGGACCACCAGACAGCTAGACATCTGATAAAGGTTTAGTCCCATCTGAGAAGACTAACAGTGACTCTTCTCTTTCTGTCTATCCTGCTGCTTCTGTACTGTTAAATCCTGTTAAAGCCAATGCAAGACAAACATAATTCATGCTGATGTTATTGGAGGATCTCTGCGGCTTTATGAGCGATCAAACCACCTCTAAATCCTCAGATTCGCTCAGCCACCCCTCGTTCTTTCACCACAGTCATCGTTGTTGTGTTCTGTCACCGCTGTTTTAGTTTCCCCTCGGTTGCGTTAGCGCTTTAATCTCCCCCCCCCCCCCCCCCCGCGGTGCGGAGTGTAAATTAACGAACAATACGAGGCCGCAATATACCCAAAAGTATTTCACTCTGCTTCTGTTTCGGGGCAAATGAGACTTTGTTGTAAGCGTAGCGCAGCCTTTCATCTGCTCCGCTCGCCGCTCTGGCAGGTGACCAGCCGCCGTTTGGAGTCCTGTTCCATCCTGAAAACCTAGTTGGCCGGTGAAGCCGCTGAAAGTAGGGTGAGAAAACTGAGGCGCTGGGGCCGGCGCCCAGAAAAACTTAGTTTCCAGTCCTAATTAGAAGACCGATGACGGAGAAATTCCTGTAGAGTTTGGAGCGGTGAGGTGGTGTTTCAGTGTTTCAGTGTATGGTGAGGTGGTGTTTCAGTGTTTCAGTGTTTCAGTGTTTCAGTGTGTGGTGAGGTGGTGTTTCAGTGTTTCAGTGTGTGGTGAGGTGGTGTTTCAGTGTGTGGTGAGGTGGTGTTTCAGTGTGTGGTGGGTGGTGTTTCAGTGTTTCAGTGTGTGGTGAGGTGGTGTTTCAGTGTGTGATGGGTGGTGTTTCAGTGTGTGGTGGGTGGTGTCAGTGTGTGGTGGGTGGTGTCAGTGTGTGGTGGGTGGTGTCAGTGTGTGGTGTTTCAGTGTGTGGTGAGGTGGTGTTTCAGTGTTTCAGTGTGTGGTGAGGTGTTGTTTCAGTGTTTCAGTGTATGGTGAGGTGGTGTTTCAGTGTGTGGTGGGTGGTGTTTCAGTGTTTCAGTGTGTGGTGAGGTGGTGTTTCAGTGTTTCAGTGTGTGGTGGGTGGTGTTTCAGTGTTTCAGTGTGTGGTGGGTGGTGTTTCAGTGTTTCAGTGTGTGGTGGGTGGTGTTTCAGTGTGTGGTGTTTCAGTGTGTGGTGTTTCAGTGTTTCAGTGTGTGGTGGGTGGTGTTTCAGTGTTTCAGTGTGTGGTGTTTCAGTGTTTCAGTGTGTGGTGAGGTGGTGTTTCAGTGTTTCAGTGTGTGGTGGGTGGTGTTTCAGTGTTTCAGTGTGTGGTGGGTGGTGTTTCAGTGTTTCAGTGTGTGGTGTTTCAGTGTTTCAGTGTGTGGTGTTTCAATGTTTCAGTGTGTGGTGAGGTGGTGTTTCAGTGTTTCAGTGTGTGGTGGGTGGTGTTTCAGTGTTTCAGTGTGTGGTGTTTCAGTGTTTCAGTGTGTGGTGAGGTGGTGTTTCAGTGTTTCAGTGTGTGGTGGGTGGTGTTTCAGTGTGTGGTGGGTGGTGTTTCAGTGTGTGGTGGGTGGTGTTTCAGTGTTTCAGTGTGTGGTGGGTGGTGTCAGTGTGTGGATGGGTGGTGTCAGTGTGTGGTGAGGTGGTGTTTCAGTGTGTCAGTGTGTGGTGGGTGGTGTTTCAGTGTGTCAGTGTGTGGTGGGTGGTGTTTCAGTGTGTGGTGGGTGGTGTTTCAGTGTTTCAGTGTGTGGTGGGTGGTGTCAGTGTGTGGTGGGTGGTGTCAGTGTGTGGTGAGGTGGTGTTTCAGTGTTTCAGTGTGGTGGGTGGTGTTTCAGTGTGTCAGTGTGTGGTGGGTGGTGTCAGTGTGTGGTGGGTGGTGTTTCAGTGTATGGTGGGTGGTGTTTCAGTGTTTCAGTGTGTGGTGGGTAGTGTTTCAGTGTATGGTGGGTGGTGTTTCAGTGTGTCAGTGTGTGGTGGGTGGTGTCAGTGTGTGGTGAGGTGGTGTTTCAGTGTTTCAGTGTGTGGTGGGTGGTGTTTCAGTGTTTCAGTGTGTGGTGGGTGGTGTTTCAGTGTGTCAGTGTGTGGTGGGTGGTGTCAGTGTGTGGATGGGTGGTGTTTCAGTGTGTGGTGGATCTGGACGGAGGCGTTTGGCTGCAGGTGGTGTCTGGCTCTTGAAGGACTCTCCACCCCTCCACCCCTCCACCCCTCCACCCCTCCAGGCTATAATTACTCTCCATGGTCGACTGTCAGCTGATTGCATTAGCAGTAATATGATGCGCTCAGTATTGATCTCTTATGGGCCAATGCGGCAGAATGGGCCTGTGTGTGTGTGTGTGTGTGTGTGTGTGTGTGTGTGTTTGAATAGAACAGTTCAAATGTTCATCCCATTGAACTGAATGATAATGTGAGGTGTGATGTCAAACAAAACTGAATTTTTCAAATAATATTCCTCACTGACTACGTTTACATGGACTGCAATAATCCGACTATTGACCTTATTCTAAATAAGACAATATTTCGATTAAGGTGTTTACATGTCTACAATGCACTTCAATAATGAGACTAAGATCGAAATACTCCACATGTCTTAATTCGACTATTGCTTACTCCGACTATGACCTTATTCGGGTTAAGGTCATCAGAAAATGCTGCTTACATGGCAGTGTCTTATTCAGAGTATTGTCTTAATCGGGTTAATATCGGAATATTGCAGTCCATGTAAACGTGCTCATTTTGTCAGACTTTTTAAATAAAATGTGCTTGTTATCATTTTAAGCAGCAGAATTGTGTCACGATTTCTCAAAATCACCATATCATCACCATATGATTCCACTGACAGATGATAAACCATAATATTGAATTATCGCCCAGCCATATCTATAAATAGGCTTAATAGATATAGGCTCAGAGCTTTATGTAGTGTCACTGCTCTTGATAATTTGTATGAGGTTTGTGTGTTTAAGGCACGGGAAGAATTGGACGAGCGTGTGTCTCGTGTGTCGTGTGAAAACCTCGCAACTCCAGGTTTGGCGATCTTCATATTTTTAACATAAATTGAAGGGTTATTCTTCTTCTATGGGTTGAGGAAGTTGTACAACATTTCAAAAACTCTAAAATCCACGGTCGAAACGTTGGAAACGAGGCTGTTCTTCTTAGATCCTGGAAAGTTGACATGATGGAGATACGAGGTTTTCACCCGACAGTGACGAACATAAGCTCAGTGTCTGTTTACTGTTACTGCTGTTGATAATTGCCTCTAATATTAAGTGTGTGTGTGTGTGTGTGTGTGTGTTTGAGTCAGCTGGACTTGGACAAATAGAGGCTCGGTGGTGTGCGAAGTGTCACAGCTTTTAATAATCGCCGCTAATTGTGTGTGTGGTGTGTGCATGCATGTGTGTTGGACAAATGGCATGCCAACGAACATGCCATTAATAACTGGCAGCAATTGTGTGAAGTGTGTGTGTGTGTGTGTGTGTGTGTGTGTGTGTGTTTGAGACGGAGAGAGAGAGAGAGAGAGAAATTGGACAAACATGCAGTGTATTGGCTCAGCGCTGCATTTAGTGTCACTGCTATTAATAATCGACACTGATTTGTGTGTGTGTGTGTGTGTGTGTGTGTGTGTGTGTGTGTGTGTGTGTGTGTGTGTGTGTGTGTGTGTGTGTGTGTGTGTGTGTTGCTGCTCCAGTTCTAAGCTCTCACTCCTGGGTGTGTGTGGTGTGGTCTGGAGGCTCTCATTATCCTCAAAGTGTTAACCACCTCAATTAAGTCATTATGTAGGACAAACCCGGCCTCGTTCCCTTCACTCACACACACACACACACACACACACACACACACACACACACACACTCCAGCCTGGTGTGTGTTGGTACAACTTGGCATGCTGTTTATAGACAGAAGGATGAATAGATACACAGACAGATAGATTGGTTGGTTGATAGATAGATACACTACCAGTCAAAAGTTTGGACACGCCACATTTTTCTTTATTTTTACAAGTAAAGAAATCAAAACTATGAAATAACACAAATGGAATTATGCAGCGACCAAAAAAGTGTTAAAGAAATCAAAACTATCTTATATTTTAGATTCTTTGCCTTGATGGAAAGGCAAAGGCTTTGGAAAGAAATTCATACACAGGATCAACTTCACTATTTATATTTGTCTAAGAAACTCATTTCAAGCATTTAAGCAGAAGCCTTTAGATCAAAATGGCTTTAAGAGAATGAAAAACACAGAACATTCAGTCAGGTGGGTCCAGACTTTTGACTGGTAGTGTAGATAGATAGATAGATAGATAGATAGATAGATAGATAGATAGATAGATAGATAGATAGATAGATAGATAGATAGATAGATAGATAGATAGATAGATAGATAGATAGATAGATAGATAGATAGATAGATAGATAGATAGATAGATAGATGAGAGATGGATGGATGGATCCCCACAGGGAAATAGTTCTTCCTTCCCCCATAATTTAGCAGAGAGCTTTACACTTCCCACTTCCAGACAGAAGCTGTTTACATTAGAGATGGATGGATAGATAGATAGATAGATAGATAGATAGATAGATAGATAGATAATAATTTAGCAGAGAGCTTCACACGTTCCCCACTTCCAGACAGAAGCTGTTTACATTAGAGATGGATGGACGAGCCGTCATCGTCATCAGGATGTGTCTCTGTCTCCCGGTGGGACGCTCCGGCTGCTCGCTGAAATTGCATCATTTACATTTAAGGCGTGACGTGCCGGATTTCCAAACAGTCTGTTATAACGGTGGGGTAACACTGTGGCTCTTGGGGGGCTTCAGTGTGTGTGGAATCGTCATGTCTCTGAACAGTCTGAGGAAAATGCTGCTAACCGGGCGTTGGCCGACTAGAAAAGTCTGCATGTAGAAGATAAATCACCTAGTGCTGAAACAGTTTGTTGATCGATTATAATTCGACTTATAATCGACTAATCGTTTGTCATTTATCATTGTCATTTATTATACAAGTAAAAATACCAAACATTTGCTGGTTCCAGCTTCACAAACACTACAATTTGCTCCTTTTTCTCCGTTTCATATCATTAGAAAATCAATACTTTGGTTTTTTTTTGGCTGCTGCTCAGACTGGAAAATAGGTAGGGTGACTTATTTCTATGGCCAATTACTTTAGCTAGTAAAATTAATTCTCGACAGGTAATGTTTTTTAGTTGATCAGCCCTTGTCAGGTGATCAAAAAGTGAATTTCGGACGCTGTATGTTACTGTCTGAGTTGCCTGCTGTGCTTCCTGGTTGGATCCATGCTGAAGGTTTATTTCTGTTCACGTAGCTCCTGTATGTGGATTGGAAATGCGCTGTATTTACTACATCATTTGTCCACTCTTCCATGTGTCTTGTGCGATATCTCAGTCAATACTGATCCAATTTGGACAAAACTTGAGGAAATGATGCATCTCACCGCTGCATTCCAGCTTGAAACTGATTGGCTGAAGGGGAAACTACAGTTAGCCTACAGCTCAAAACAAGCTGACGTGTGTTTGTGATTGGCCCGGACAGGCCGACATGTTGCTGTTGCCTTGTTGCTCTGTCTGTTTACGGTACGATGGCCCAGCATGCATCTACCTGCCAGGTGGAAAGGGCTTTTTGGGATGCTAACGGAATCAAACTCGATCAAACCCGTTCAAACCGGAGGCGGGAGGCGGGCGGCGGGCGGGGGGCGGCGGGCGGCGGTGTGTTTTGATCCTCCGCTGGGTAATTGCGTGTTTGCAGTCGGTTCCTGTGCGCTTAGAACGGTTCCTCCCTCATTTTGTTGGCTGTGATTTGTATGCGTAGCGGAAGACGG
>NC_136009.1:28556927-28562233 GCF_048128805.1 Centroberyx gerrardi
GTAAAGCTAAAAATAAGGCTGTTTTTTAACATTACATTAAATTGTTATTTAGCAGACGCTTTTGTCCAAAGCGACTTACAATAAGAGCATTTTATCAACAGTAGTCAAACCGACCGTAAATCACAGTCTTCATCAGCCTTCAATAGGAATAAGTAATATTTATACATTAGAGAGTAATTTTAGTTACTGATACAAGATTTTCACCTGACAACAACGATAAATATAACTTTCCATCAGGTTTCACTTGCCCCTATGGGAGTTAAGTGCAAGTGCAAGTTGTTCTCCTCAATTTTCTCTTCAATTGATTTGATTAAGAAAGACATGGTCTTTTAAATTAAATTCGATTTGCTTTGTTGTTTAGGATCAATGCTGCTAGCTGCTCAAACAGAGCTAAGTGTACTGAACTGAGCCCATGTTTAATAATGGCTGTGATACTGTACATCACACTGATAGAGACAGATGATGTGTGAGGTACGGATGTTCTCCAGTGCTCATCATGTATTCTGTCTCCTGCTCTCAGTGTGTGTTCAGTTACCTTGCCTTGCATTCAATGCATTTTATTATTGAATATGTACAATAATGTGATATAATGGAAAGATAATAATGGTGTCTATTGTGTGTCTTACACAGTATGTGAGGTTCTGTTGAGCAGATTGGAGTTTTAGTTTTTGGAGGCAGAAATAATTTGATTGGTTGAGTTAAACCTCAGTGGGCGGAGCCAAAGAACCTCAGTCACAGTGCAAGTTGGCTAACTGGCTAACTTGAATGGCAAAGAAGGAACTCTGGTAAAGATATTAATAAAATTTTTAATATAAATATTTTTTTTACATTCAATCATGACTCTGGCATCATGATGTTGAAGGTCAGCAGCTAGCTAAATTAGCTTAGCTAGATAGCTATAGGCTAGTATGTCTAGTTTGAACTTGAAGGTCAGCTAGCTAACAAGCTAACCTAGATAACTTAGTATGGTAGATTGTATTGTTTCAGTTAGCAGCAGAGTACTAGGCTTCATAATATTAGCTTCCTCCTCTCTTACCTCTTGTCTTTTTCACTGAGCTTCAGTCTAATGTTACTTAGCCAGAAGAACTGTGGTTCTTTGGCTCTGCCCACTGAGGTTTAACTCAACCAATCAGATTGTTTCTGCTTCTGAGAAATATTTGTAGAGCTACAGCTCCAGTCTGCTCCTGTTGGCCCTGCAGCATGTGTTTACTGTTTTATGTTAGTGATCCTAATGCCTCTGCACCAGTGTCACCAAGACAAATTCTCGTACATTTATTGTACTTTGATCTCAAAGTGATTCTGTTAATATTAATCATTTATCTTTTGGTTGTTGCATCATCAGAGCAGCTGACTGCAGGTTTGCACATTTCCTAGTTCAGATTTTCTCAGGTCAAGGCTGCAGCAGACTGTGACCTCGGGCTGCACATATCTAATACTGCAGTTTCCAAAATATGCAAT
This sequence comes from Centroberyx gerrardi, assembly GCF_048128805.1. Lineage (NCBI taxonomy): Eukaryota > Metazoa > Chordata > Actinopteri > Beryciformes > Berycidae > Centroberyx > Centroberyx gerrardi. The sequence goes on from NC_136009.1 coordinate 28,558,386, forward strand.
AGGTGGTTATTGTTTTGAAGGAAATAATAAATAATAATAAATAAAAGAAGTGAAGAATATCTGCCAATGCGGTGAGATATTTTCACACTCTTCCAATGCAGATCAACTTATTTCAAGGTTTTCTTCGATCAAGCTTCATTTTCTTGTTTCCAGTGAAGCGATCTGCCTTTTTCTGCCTCGTTTCAAGACACTGACACATTTCTGAATTGATACTGAATTGGAAACAAGTGGAGTTCTCTCCCCCTCTTGGCAGAATATTTCATTTGTTTTTGTTTTGCAGTGTGGCGTCTCATTCTCTGCACAAAGAATTTTTGAATTTTTTAAGCACTGTTATGGAAATTATGTCGATCGAATCATATTGTATACCGGGGCAAAAAACTGCAATTGGATTTTTTCTTTCCTTTCTTGTAAATATTGTGCAGCAGCATCGTGGTTTCTGTTGGTGCTGTGTGTGTTTTCAACCTAATGTGCAGGCAGACTCTAAAATTAGTGTCTGAGCTGTCTGACTAGTCTGTGGCATGGGATGGTATCTGCTGCAGCCATCTGTGACTGTTACACACACACACACACACACACACACACACACACACACACACACACAGACTTAGAAACACATGCACAGACACATACATAGAGACACACACATGCATGCACACATATGCAGACACAGACACATGCACACACACAGAAACACACTCACACAGACACAAAAAGAGACACTCAGAGTCACAGACACGCACACACACACACATGCACACACACAGACAGACACACACACACACACACACACTTGCACAGATACAAACAGACGCACACACAGACACATTGTGAAAATACTAAATTCCTTCAACAGCAATCCCTCTCTCTCAGTAAATCTGCATAATTACACTCCAATCAGGATGATTGGAACACCTTCAACCCAACACACACACATACACACACACACAGACACACACACACATATACACACACAACACACACACGCACACACATACACACAAACCCACCCATTCCCATCCAAAAACAGACACTGCAACGACTCAGCCCACCCTCATCTGTGTCATCTCATCTGTGTCTGTGTGTGTTTATATGTATGTGTGTGTGTGTGTGTGTGTGTGGCGTGTTTTGCGTATTTCCCTACAACCCACGAGGGAATCGGTCCGGGGCTTTAGCGTGTTCGCCGTCCGGTCTCGGCTCAGTCGGCTCGGCTCGGCGCTGCAGCTTCACCTGCAGCCTTCAGCAGAGCTGCTGCCGCCGGCGAGGAAAAGCAAAACACTGCAAGGTCAGAGATGAGAGTCGTGTGTGTGTGTGAGGGGAGAGAGTGAGCGAGCGAGCGAGCGAGGGAGGAAACACACAGAGAGAGAGACAGAGAGAGAGACGGAGGCGTAGAGGTCCACCTGGCAGGCCGTCCTCTGCTTCGCCAGCAGCCTCTAACAAGATGGATTCAGAGAACAACGAGTCTGGTAGGGTGCTGTTTTTCAATTTGAGACGCGTGTGTGTGCGTGCGTGTGCGTGTGTGTGTGTGTGCGCGCACTCCTGAGCCCGCCTGCTTCCCTCGGTGTGTGTGTGTGCACGTGTGTGTGTGACAGTGACGGAGGGAGGCTAATACACTCTAGCTTGTAGCGGCTACATCTTGGTGAACAAGATTGCACTGCGGCCATTGATCTGCGCTGTGTGTGAATTAGCGAGCCCTCTCCTCCTCACCGTCCAATCAGCCGCCTGGGTCCGGCTGATTGACATGCCTCTGGACCAATCGATGCGAGGGCAAGGATTTGACGATGTCAGTGAGGCACAGGCCACAGTATGATGATGACCGATGATGATTGGTAACTGTGTTTTGGAAAGTGCTTTATTATTATGATTTATTGCTTATTCTGTTGCACTACAGCAGCTGCAGTGATCTGATTTGCTCACACATAAAAAAATGATATTGTCTAAACTCGAGAACTCCAAAGGTCTTGAATTCAGATAAATAAAGCATTTAATTCATAAATTCACTGTTAGAGGCCTTAAAATGTTCTGGTAGGTCTGCAGTTGTTTTCATTTCCATGTTTATTTCAGTTATATTTCATTCAAACTTTCAATAAAAAGGTCTTAAATCTTCATTTGACTTGATGAAACGTGCAGACATGCTGTTCACAGTTCATGACTTGAATTGGTTGTTGTGTTTATGCTGATTTTGAATCTATTTTATATTTAATGGGTCCTTTGGGAAGGGAAAGGTTGTTTTTGGTGTCTTTTTATTTCTGTAGTTTTAACCTGAATTTGTATTTATGCAGATAGTTCCTATATTTCCCTTTTGCAGGAACCAGCTTTCATACAGTATAAGCTGTTGGTGCTCAGTATCTGTGCATTGCATAACTTGACAAGCAATTCAGTAAGATCTGTATTGTCTGGATGGTCAGGTCATGGGGAAGTGTTGTTCTGACTCATGGCTCTGTGCATTCATACAGCACCTCTGAACGGGAATAAATGTCCAAAAAATCGTATGTACCGAGACTGAAACGCTGAAAATATTTCCCTCTACAGAAGAGTTGACCCTTGCAATTTGGAATTTGCAGTATTAAATATTGTGATTTCAATATGTTTTACATTAATTGTGCAGCCCTTGGTCCTATCTGCTATAATACTTTACCTGAAACACAAAAATTGTAACAAAGAACCACAACTCTACAGTCGACTAGTTTGATGGCGCAACAACTGAATAATACCTTACTTGTTAAATTGGGATCACTTCAACCTGAGTACAATAAATATGTAGGAATTTGTTTCCTAATGGTTCGACTTGGCTGTCTGTGCTGTTTTTGACTGATAATTTCATCACTAATGTGATTTTGTTTAGATAATGTCAGCTTGTTAGCTAGCTAACCATAGTATCTGGTCAGCTAACATCACTGTCTTGTTGTTAACACATCTGATTAGCACACTAGCTAACGTAGCTAGTAGCAGCTAGCGTTAGCATGTTCACATTAACATCAGTGTGTTTGCCGGCTAGTTAGCTAGCTAACAGTTTGTTCAGGTTAACTGAGCTGACTCTTCTCAAGCTACAACTCAGAGTGTTTTGGAGTAGAGACTAGGGCTAAAGACAAGACAGTTTACTGTGTCACAGTAACCAAATCCACCTTATCACACTATTCACTTTTACTGAGAACGTTACTGAATGGATCTACAGCCACACCACAACAAGCTGACTCAGCTGCTCTCTGTTTCTAGCTGCTTACAGATTTACACTTTATTAACTAACAGGCAATTCTCCAGTTGACCTTATGATGACAACAGACATGATTTATTGGAGATTTATAAGTCTACAGACAGACATTAGACTGTATATATAAGTCTACTGACAGACATTAGACTGTATATCAGTCTACAGACAGACATTAGACTGTATGTCAGTCTACATATAGACAGTATACTGTATATATAAGTCTACAGACAGACATTAGACTGTATATCAGTCTACAGATAGACATTAGACCGTATATCAGTCTACATATAGACAGTATACTGTATATATAAGTCTACAGACAGACATTAGACTGTATATCAGTCTACAGACAGACATTAGACTGTATATCAGTCTACAGACAGACATTAGACTGTATATCAGTCTACAGACAGACATTAGACTGTATATATAAGTCTACAGACAGACATTAGACTGTATATCAGTCTACAGACAGACATTAGACTGTATATCAGTCTACAGACAGACATTAGACTGTATATATCAGTCTACAGACAGACATTAGACTGTATATCAGTCTACAGACAGACATTAGACTGTATATCAGTCTACAGACAGACATTAGACTGTATATATCAGTCTACAGACAGACATTAGACTG